>NW_012115989.1:0-401 GCF_000951035.1 Colobus angolensis palliatus
GGGAGATCGAGACCATCCTGGCCAACATAGTGAAACCCCATCTCTACCAAAAATACAAAAATCTGCTGGGTGTGGTGGCGCACACCTGTAATCCCAGTTACTCAGGAGGCTGAGGCAGGAGAATTGCTTGAACTCAGGAGGTCAAGGCTGCAGTGAGCTGTGATTGTGCCACTGCACTGCAGCCTGGGCGACAGAGTGAGACCCCATTTCAAAGGAAAAAAAAAACCTGCTGGGGGGTATACAGGACTGCATAGTCTGTGCTACTGTATACATGTCTTCTGTCTCTTTCTTTGTTTCAAAATCATCTTACTTTATTTTCTCCCAATTTTTACTATGAAATTTCATTATAGTCAGGCGCGGTGGCTCAAGCCTGTAATCTCGGCACTTTGGGAGGCCGAGAT
>NW_012115989.1:2371-4043 GCF_000951035.1 Colobus angolensis palliatus
TTTTTTTTTTTTGAGATAGAGTGTCGCTCTTGTCACCCAGGCTGGAGTGCAGTGGCGCAATCTAGGCTCACTGCAACCTCCACCTCCAGGGTTCAAGCGATTCTCCTTCCTCAGGCTCCTGAGTAGCTGGGATTACAGGCGCCCACCACCATGCCAGGCTAATTTTTGAACTTTTAGTAGAGATGGGGTTTCATCTTGGCCAGGCTAGTCTTTAACTCCTGACCTCAGGTGATCTGCCGGCCTTGGCCTCCCAAAGTGCTGGGATTACAGGCGTGAGCCACCGCGCGGGCGCCTGGCCTAAAAATGTATTTTTTTAAAAAGAAGTTCCTTACAAAAAGAGAGTCAACAGATACTAGGTATATTTAATGGTACAATAAATTCAAGTTAAAAAAATTATTTTATGTTAGAAAAGTAGCCAATAGAGAAGCCAAAAGTAATGTCCTGACTATACAGGGAGGAGGAAAACCATGGAGATGATTAAAGTTGTCTGCTATTTTTAGCAAGGGATCCATGGACGCGTCGTCTAAAAGTTGATGAAATAAGAAATAACAATCCAAAAATCTGCTTTAAAGATTTGGAAGTAGATACCAAAGGAATAAAAGGTGGAAAAAGTTAAAAACGAGGCACCAGCGATCACGAGTTACTTTTTGCCATTTTTGAAAAGTAATGTAGTTACAAAAAAATGTATTTGGCCGACAGGGATTGGGGGCGGTGGTGAGGGAGAGGTTGTTTAAAGGCGGGTTGTTTTCCATGCAAAGCTCTGTCCTGTCCTACGTGTCTGAGTGTCGTGTATTACTGGAACATTTTTAAAGAAGTATTATTTATTTTACTAGACTCCCATAATATTTGTCTTTCAAAATATGGAGTAAATAGACGCTGTCTAAAGTCGAAGAGACAGTATACAGAGCTTTAGAACATACCAAAATACTTTTACATTGCAAAAGTAACTTGGCAGAACAAAATTTAAATTGAGAGTTGGGGCCTTAGCGAAACACATAATGTGCCCAAGTAGCTAAATCAAGAAACCGCCCTCCGAGGCTTCTGATTCACAGATTCTGCGAAGGGACTGACGGCCAGAAGACAGAAAATCAAGCAACGGTAAAAAGCGGCCAGGCCTTCTCCGGGCTGTTGCGCCCACGTGTTGGTTTGCAGCGTTTGGCAGGAGTTTTAGATGGTAGCCTCCGCGGACGCGCGCCAGGGGTGGAGAGGCCTGGGCGTTCGAACATCCACGTTCAAAGCAAAGCCCTTCCAGATTTAAGACTTTCTAACGTGCATTTGTATAACTTTGGGTTTAAAGGAGCCTCGGGCCGAGGGAGGGCCCGGGGAAGGGACGCTGCGGGTTATGGGACTCTCAGGGACCCGCCCCTCCGGATAGGGCCTGGCGCGGGAATCCTTCCCGGGGCGCCCCAGCTGTGGGAGAGAACGGGACTGACGCTTGGGTCCCGACCTGGGTCCCCTACCTGTCCCGGCGCTCACCTGGCGGGCTGCTCGGAGGCGGCAGCGGCGGGCTAAGCTCCTTTCCCCACTTTGCACTGGGAGGCAGTCTGGGGCCTCCCCGTGATCGGCTTGGCCTAGGGAGCCCCGGGACCGGCGGTCTAGGCAGTCGGTCCTCTCCCGAGGCGTGGCGGCTGCAGCCCGACGCCGGGGGCGGTGACTCTGAGATCCCGCGGGC
>NW_012115989.1:10228-10672 GCF_000951035.1 Colobus angolensis palliatus
AATAAAAGCTGTGTGGAGAGAAATACACACTTAGTGGAAGAGACGGTATAAATAGCCTAATGTGGGTGCAGGCAGGTCTCACTATTTGAAGAGTTGGGGGCCTAATTTATGAAGAAACTGTAGGTTTGCAGATAAGAGATTTTAGCCCTGGCGCTGGGATGATTTTTAAAATCAATACTGTTATTAAGCGACTGCTGTGAGCCAGATGCAGCCTACATACTTTTACAGGCACGAAACAATTTACTTCTACAGATAATATCTGTTTATTACAGATAAATTAGAAGAAACACAGGGGGTCTCAAGTTAAATAATTTGGATAATCAAAGGATGCTAAAGGATTGGTAAGAGATTGTTGGGGAGTAGTCCAAAACTATCACCCAACAGATGCCTTATTCATTACAAAGGGGAAAAAATGTACCTATTCAGTGGGGTGGGGGAAAGCAA
>NW_012115990.1:0-495 GCF_000951035.1 Colobus angolensis palliatus
GCTAGTGCACACAGCCCCGGCCACCTCGCACACTCCCCGACGCCCCAAGCCCCCGAGGCCTCAGCGGAGCATTCAGCCAATCACAAAGCTGCAGCTCCTCCCGCCCCCGCCCTGATGTACGGCCTCCTGACTGGCGGACTGCGTGTCCCCATGTGACCGGATCTTGGTTGGCCGGTCCCGCCCCTGTCACGTGACAGCGTGAGCCTCTCTTCCTGCTTTCCTGACCCTCTCCGCCATTTAAAGAAACAGTACCGGGGGCGGGCCGAGCGACGCAGCCGGGACGGTAGCTGCGGTGCGGACCGGAGGAGCCATCTTGTCTCGTCGCCGGGGAGTCAGGCCCCTAACTCGAAGAAGCCCTGGCGCGCCCTCCCCCCCTCCCGGGTCTGGTAGGGCGAAGGAACGGGCGTGCGGTCGATCGAGCGATCGGTTGGCGGCTCTTTCTCCTGCTCTGGCATCCAGCTCTTGGGGCGCAGGCCCGGCCGCCGCGGCGCGCGC
>NW_012115990.1:4417-6532 GCF_000951035.1 Colobus angolensis palliatus
AAATGACTGGGTATTGGGAACCTCAGGAAATTTTCCAGCTTCCTGATCTGGTGCCCGTAGTCACATAGGATGTCTTAAGTGTGATCACATGATAGTTACATCTAGACCAGAATCCCATGGCAATATCCCACAGTTTAAGGACATTTAAGACATTAATACTCCTGGGCCCTAAAAGCTTATCTATGGTCCTATCGCTGCAAACTAGTATTTATACAAAATGAACCACCTGGTTTTTTTAAAAGTAGTATTGTTTGTGTGTGTGTGTGTGTATATAAATACGACATAGAGAAAGGTGTTACCTAGTAAGATAGTAAAGTATGTAAGACATGTCCCTTCCCCCAGTCTACATTGAGGTATAGTGTATTAAAGGATCTTAGGAGACTCGCAGCAAATTACTACTGCTTCTGTGCTTAAATTCAGAAGTCTAATAAAAGACTTGTAGCAAAGAGTTCCATTTTGCTGTTTAACCCATTGTGTCCTAAGTTTAATCAAACACAAAAGGGTATTTTTTGCATCATTCCATCTAATGGAATGCAGAAACTGCTTTAGAGCAGTATAGCCAGTGCTTCCTGATTGCCAACAGATTGCCCTGGACACCCCAGAATAAACAGTATTTTCAAATCTCATACCTTGTTATTAACTGCTTGAATTAGTATGTCTCTGTCATCTGAGAGTTGCATCTTGACAATTACCTGTATTTTCTGTCAAGAGAATCTCTAGAAGATGTGTGGGGAGACATAGGAAAGGAATGGAGGAAAGTTAATTCACCCCAAATTGGATAAATTCCGTGACATTTAGCAATATACTTCTGTGTCCCTAGAATTGTACCACAACTTTAGTTCAAGGGCATTGCATCTCAGGTGGGTTAAGGAGGTTGGGAAGGGGAGAAAAGGGTTAAGGAGATATTTTCTTCAGATTTATCAATGTCTGAGAAGTCATCCAGCCATGGACTTCTTGGAGTAATACTTACAAAGAATTGGATGCATTTTGCAACCTCGGGCAAAAACCCCAGTGCTGTTGCAACTGAAAATCATTAGCCTTGTTCTCTGATAGTTACAAGCCCAATTGCAGGCAATCAAAATTTATAGCCAATAAGCTCTAACTCCAACCTGTAATATGGTCCATATTAGGGAAAGAATAGGAAAACACCTTGGTTTACCACAGGCTTTGCTTACAGTTTCTGCTTTCTGTGACCTATTTTTTGTATTTCAGCATTTTGTGACCGACTTATTCTTAGATCATTGGTTTTCCAAAGGCTTTGTGGCCATGAAGCCCTTTGAGTGAAAACTGCAGAAGCCCAGAGTAAAAGTGAAGCTGCTCTGGATGAAGCAGTGAAGCAAGAGTAGGGGCCTGAAGCCTGCTACAACTGTCTATCTTCCTTTACCACCGTGGTGACACCTAAGGGGACTTCCTTACAACACCTTGAACTCTCCAGAACACAGTTTGAAAACCACTGCCCCAGACAGCAATATGTTTGACCTGAATGGCATTCCAATCTTTTCTGTGCCTCCACTCAGCACAGTTCATGTTCAGTTGATGCTGAACATTCTTAGAAATACTGTGTGTGAATTTAGAAAAGTACAAGAAGACAGGCATGTCTGACCCCAGGAATGATCATGGGCTGAAAGTGGTGTCAAGTGAACCTAGATTAACAGCCCTCCACGCCAGATGGATATCCAGTGATTCCTAGAATGGGATATAGCCAGAGAACAATTCTATGCACCCTACACTGACAGACTCCCTTAAGCAACTTCTTTCACAAACACCAGATGCTCTACTGGTACTTGAAGTACATGACTTTGAAGTCTTGACCCTCCATGGATATCTGAATTGCCATCAAGGGGGTTTTGAAGCTGGTGCCTCAGTGAGGGCATATTAGAGCAACTTGTACATTTGACCTCTTGTTATCAGCCATGGTACTCTACTTCGTGTACAAGAGATAACTATGAAAGCCGAATTCAAATACTGGCAACATTTCCTAAAGGGGCTCAATATGTATCATCATCTTTTCCAAACTACACATCACTGTATGACTCAACCAGTAGCAGTTATACTGCCCCTTGGTTTTTATTCAGTTTAACTACTGTTTCCAAGATAAATGAGCTAATAACAAAA
>NW_012115990.1:9532-11659 GCF_000951035.1 Colobus angolensis palliatus
GAGTGAAGGTATTAAGATTGTTCATGTTGAAGAATGCATGTCCACATAGTGTACGTTTGCCTACCCAATGTTATCTTTTTCCCCTCTGAGAATAGCACTTCACTTTTCCTTTGGGAAACTACCCCTTTCCCATGCCATGTGAGCCCAGAGGATAACGTGTAAGAGGTATATGAGTTTCTGAAAGCCATATGAGAGGCCTTCACCTGCCCAGATTCCTGACTTTAAGTCTCCTTGCCCTGTAGACTCTGAAAAATCTCATCCGTTCCCATGGCCTTGGTTTCTGACTGTATGTTGATAACTTCCAGATTCCTACCTTTGGCCTTGATATGTGTCTTGAGCTCCAGATCTGAATACCCACCTGTATCTAGATGTCCCCTACTTGATTAACACGAAGATACTCTCACCCAACGTAATAACGCTGACCTCTTCGTTTTTTCCTTACAATCTGCTCTTCCTCCAGTGTTCCCTTTCATGGTAAATGGCACCACCCTCTACTCTGTTTCTCAAACCAGAACACGAGAGTTATTCTCAAAGCTTCCCTCTCTCCCAGAGTCCCTGTTAGTCATTAAATTATCTTGGTGTTAGCATGTAAATATATACCTTAAAACTATCTCCACTTCTATCACTTTGTCCAAGGGAACATATATCTGTTGCTATAAGTATTATAATGCCTTTCTAGTGGTCTCACTGCCTCTATTATTGTCTCACTACATACAGTTTTCTCTACAGAACAGCTAGAGTACCGCCCCCCGCCCCCCAGAGATAGGGTATCACTGTTGCCCAGGCTGGAGTGCAGTGGCAATCATAGTTCACTGCAGCCTCAAACTCCTGGCCTCAAGCATTCCTCCTGCCTCAGCCTCGTGAGTAGCTAGGACTGCAGGCATGTACCACGATGCCTGGCTGGCCATTTATTTAGTTATGTATTTTGTGGAGACATCATCTCGCTATGTTGCCCAGGCTGGTCGTGTACTCCTGGCTTCAAGCAGTCCTCCCACTTTGGCCTCCCAAAGCACTAGGATTACATGTATGAGCCACTATGCCCAGCCTACTTAATCTTTTAATATTCCCCCATCATTTCAGAATAAAATCTAAACTATCCTGGTTTACAAGACTCTTTAGCTCTTCATTATCTTATTCCTCAAGATTCATCTTTCACCACTTCAAACAGCAACAACTCAATTTTGTATATTGGAATTTCCTGTATTCATTTGAAAAAAAGTTTCCACTTTTTTTTTTTTGAACTGGAGTCTCACTCTGTCACCAGGCTGGAGTGCAGTGGCACTACCTCGGCTCACTGCAATCTCCACCTCCCAGGTTCAAACGATTCTCCTGCCTCAGCCTCCCAAGTAGCTGGGACTACAGGTGCACACCACCACGCCCGGCTAATTTTTTGTATTTTAGTAGAGACAAGGTTTCACCATGTTGGCCAGGATGGTCTCAATCTCCTGACCTCGTGATCCACCCGCCTTGACCTCCCAAAGTGCTGGGATTACAGGCTTGAGCCACCGCACCCGGCATCCTTTTTTTTTTTTTAAGAGTTCAAAGGAAATAATTTTTTTTTTTTTTAGATGGAGTCTCACTCTGTTGCCTAGGCTGGAGTGCAGTGGCGCAATCTCGGCTCACTGCAACCTCCACCTCCTGGGTTCAAGCAATTCTCCCGCCTCAGTATCCTAGGTAGCTGGGATTACAGGCACATGCCACCACGCCCAGCTCATTGTTGTATTTCTTTTTTTTTTTTTTTTTTTTTTAATAGAAACAGGATTTCACCATGTTGGCCAGGCTGGTCTTGAACTCCTAACCTCAAATGATCCACCCGCCTCAGCCTCCCAAAGTGCTAGGATTACAGGCGTAAACCATAAATATAAGTTTTAAAGCGATTAAATTGCACCTAGAGTTTTTCAAGTTAGCATATGCTAAGGGATCAAAAAAGAGGCAACAAAGAGTAACAGCTAGTTAACTCTTTTATATTCAGAGTTGCCTTTTGTAGATGCCTGGGTTCCAGGTGTCTGATCTTCAGCCTTTGAATAGGCCACTCCCTACAACAGAGAAAGGGTTGTCCACTAGGGTGCCACTTCTAATAAAGATGTGTTGTCTCCCTGTATTTGTTCTTCCCAGAGTAAACACATT
>NW_012115991.1:0-1475 GCF_000951035.1 Colobus angolensis palliatus
CCGTCGCCCAGGCTGGAATGCTGTGGTGTAGCTGAGATCCGGCCACTGCACTCCAGCCTGGGCAGCAGAGCAAGACTCCATCTCAAAAAAAAAAAAAAAAGAAAAAAGAGTTATAACTCTCTGAGTGAAATGCACACATCACAATGCAGTTTCTCACAAAGTTCCTCTACTGTTTTTATCTGAAGAGATTTCTTTTTTCACCATAGGCCTGAAGGTGTTCCCGAATATCCCTTCATGAATCCATCCATGATGGAGTTTCCAAACTGCATAATATAAAGAAAGCTTTATCTATGTCAAATGAATAGACATATCTATCACAAAGCAGTTGCGCCAAAAACTTCTTTCCAATATTCACCGGAAGACGTCTCCTTGCTCACCACAGGCCTCTGGGCGCCACGTAATATCCCTTCGCAGAATCCTCAAAGACAGACTTTCCAAACTGGGAAGTGTAGAGTTAGCTTTAACGCTGTGAAATGAATGGACACGTCAGAGAGCAGTTTTTTGGAATGCTTCTTTCTGGGTTTTATTTGAGGACATTTCACTTTTCGCCATAGTCTTCAGTGTGCTCCAAAATAACACTTTTTTTGGTTATACAGGAACAGTGTTCAAACACTGCCTTACGAGAAAAGAGGTAAAACTCCATGAGTGGAATGCACACATCACAAAGCAGTTTCTCAGAAAGCTTCTCTCCAGTTTTTATCTGACGATATTTTGTTTTTCACCATAGGCTCAAATGTGATCCCGAATATCCCTTCGCAGATCTGTCCGTGATGGAGTTTCCAAGTTGCGTAATGTAAAGGAAGTTTTATCTATGTGAGACAAAAAAATAGAAAAAAAACAGATTCACAGAAGTCTTTTTTCCAGTTTTTATCTGAAGATATTTCCTTTTTCACCAAAGTCCTGAATGTGGTTCCGAATGTCCCTTCGCGGATGCGTCCATGACAGAGTTTCCAAGCTGCTTCATGTAAACAAAGGTTTATCTATGTGAGATGAATACAGATAGCACAGAGCACTTTCATAGAAAGCTTCTTTGTAGTTTTTATCTGAGTCTATTTCCCTTTTCACCAAAGCATCAACATGCTCCCTAATATCAGTTGGTACCTTTTTTCTAAAAGGGTTTCCCTGATGCTATATGAGAAGAGAGGTAAAACACTGTGAGTGGAATGCACACGTCACAAAACAGTTCCTAGGAAAGCTTCTCTCCAGTTTTGATCTGAACATATTTCTTTTTACACCGTAAGCCTCAAAGTGCTCCCGAATGTCCCTTCACACGCTAAACATAAACAGGTTTACAAAACTGCTCAATGAAAAGAGAGGCTTAACTGAGTGAGAGGAATTAAGACGACATAGAGCAGTATCACAGAAAGCTTACTTCTCGTTTTTATCTGAGGGGGTTACTTTTTCAAAATTCTAAAAAGCGTTCCCAAATGTACCTTCTCAGGTTCCACAGAAACAGTGATTTCAAACTGCTGAAT
>NW_012115991.1:5531-6791 GCF_000951035.1 Colobus angolensis palliatus
CGCAGGCCTCCGCGCGCCACTTAATATCCTTTCGCAGATTCCTCAAAGACAGAGTTTCCAAACTGGGCAATGTAACGTAAGCTTAAACTCTGTGAAACGAATGCACATATCAGAGAGCCCTTTCTTGGAACGCTTCTTTCTGGGTTTTATGTGAGGATATTTCACTTTTCACCATAGTCTTCAATGGCTCCCAAATAACACTTTTTCATTTTTACAGGAACGGTGCTCAAACACTGCCTTATGAGGAAAGAGGTATAACTCCCTAAGTAGAATGCACACATCACAAAGCAGTTTCTCAGAAAGCATCTCTCCAGTATTAATCTGAAGTTATTTCCTTTTTCACCATAGGCCTGAATGTGCTCAAGGCTGTCCCTTTGTGGAGCTCTCCATGGGGGAGTATCCAAACTGCGTAATATAAGGAAAGGTTTATCTATTTGAGATGAATAAACATATCTATCACAAAGCAGTGTCACAGAAAGCTTCTCTCCAGTTTTTGTCTGAGGATATTACTCCTGAATGTCCCTTGGTAGTTTTTCTCCAAAAGAGATTCCCCAATTCTCTATGTGAAGGAAGGTGTAAATCTGTGAGTGGAATGCACACTTCACAAAGCAGTTCCTTGAAAAGCTTCTCTCCAGTTTCTAACTGAAGATATTTCCATTTTCACCATAAGCCTCAAAGCAGTCCCAAATATCCCTTTATAGATTAAACACACTGTTAGAATACTGCTCATTGAAAAGTGAAGCTTAACTGTGCGAGTGAAATTCACACAACATACAGCAGTTTCACAGAAAGCTTCCATCTGCTTTTTATCTGAGGGTATTTCTTTTTCAGTATATTCTAAAGAGCATTCCCAAATGTCCTCTCTCAGGTTCCACGGAAACAGTGATTTCAAACTGCTCAATCCAAAGAATTATTTAACTCTATGAAATGAATACACACATTACAAAGCAGTTGCTCAGAAAGTTGCTCTCCAGTTTACAACGGAAGTCATTTCCTCGCTCATCACAGGCTCCCAGCGCCACTTAATATCCCTTCGTAGATTCCTCAAAGACAGAGTTTCCAAACTGGGTAGTGTAGAGTCATCTTTCACTCTGAGTAATGTATGCACATATCAGAGAGCAGTTTCTTGGAATACTTCTTTCTGGGTTTATTTGAGGATAATTCACTTTTTGCCATAGTCTTCAATGAGCTCCGAAATAACACATTTTCATTTTTACAGGAAGGTGCTCAAACACTGCCTAATGAGAAAAGCGGTATAAC
>NW_012115992.1:0-4394 GCF_000951035.1 Colobus angolensis palliatus
GTCAAACTTTTTTTTTGACATCTAGTTAGTAATTCCATTAAAGATATGTTGGGTGCGGTGGTGTGCCGGTGTTTCCGTCTACTCTGGAGGCTGAGGCAGGAGAATGGCGTAAACCTGGGAGGCGGAGCTTGCAGTAAGCTGAGATCCGGCCACTGCACTCCAGTCCAGGCGACAGAGCGAGACTCCGCCTCAAAAAAATAAAAAGATGTTTGGTGATATTACCTAGATGCTAAATAATCTTTTTGGGTCCAGTAATTTACTATTACACATTTTAGTCCTCCTGGGTTAGTATTCTCAGTTACACACTAAAGTCTTTCAATATGTAGTTTCAGATTTTTTTTAAGAAAAGTTTTGTGTAATGGGATTATATAATAATATATAATCTTTTGTGTCTGGCTTTATTCACCTAGCTGATGATTCATTTATTCATTGATATCTATTGAGTGATTATCATGTCAAGCCTCAAAAGTTGCCTCAGGTCGTTTCAAGCAAGGTAGACCAAAAATGAAGGGGTTAATAGTACTTGTACCCCTCTGTAGTCATGTCCCAGTAGACACTGTAGATGTGTAAGGATCTCTGTTCTCAGCCTTCATTGTCTCATTGGGGGAACAGATGTTTAAACAAGTAGTTATAATAAATGTGATTCTTTTAAAACATAGACACCTGAAGTACTAGGGCAATACATAGGAAGTAATTATCTCTTTTTTTAAAAGAGTCTTGCCCAGTTAAACAAAAAGGGAGTAATTATCTTTATAAAAATAAAATCTATAGTAGAGATTTAAACAACTTCTCAATCCCTAGACAGAATCTTATATGGAATTCTAACATTAAAATCATATAGAAATTGTATTTGATTACTTTCAGCATAAGGTATTACCTTTTTGTATGTTGGTCTTACAAATTAATTTTTGGTTTAAAATTTTTTTTTGCCTAATTTCTAATGAAATTATTTTTCCCATTAGGGTCTTGGTTTTTTGTTAAAGTTGATTTGTAAGAGTTCTATATATGTTAAGACTCTTAACCTTTCTCATGGTTGTTGATATTTCCCTTCATTTCTGTGCCTTAGTAGTTTCGCTTTTTTTTTTTTAATACACAGAAGTTTAAAGTTGTTAAGAACTCAAATCTGTTGGTGGTTTTTTTTTTTATTATTTCTTCCATTGCTTTGAGGCTTAGAAGTATTTCTCAATCTAGATATCAGATATTAATCTGCATTTTGTTTTATTGTAGCTTAATTTTTTTTACACTTCAACTGATTCTTCTTCTTTTAGGATGGAAATGGAGTTGTGCGAGGTTACTACTTATCTGTGTTTCTGGAACTCTCAGCTGGCTTGCCTGAAACTTCTAAGTAAGAAGTGTAATTAAATAACAACCTTAATGTGCATTTACATACATTCCCCCTAGCAATTTTTGTTAATTTTTATTTTTGTTAGTTACTGTATTGGTATGTCTGTTAAGATGTAGAGTAATATGAAATTGTTGGCATCATAGGATGGTATAGATTGGCAGTTCTCAAACTGTTTAGTCTCACACTCTTAAAATTATTGGGAACCCCAAAGAGTTTTTGTTTATATGGGTTACATATATTGTTATTTTCTGAGTTGGAACTTAAAACTGAAAAAAAATTATTTAAAATTTTAATTCACTTTTGAGGTAACAACAAGCCTGTTGCATACTAACATAAATAACATTTTTAAATGAAAAGTAACTATTTTCCTAAAAAAAATTTTTTTAAGAAAACTTGTATTGCTTTGCGTTTTTGGAAATCTCTTTACTATCTGGCTTAAAAGAAGACAACTGGATTCTCATGTCTGCTTTTATATTCAATTTTTTAAAAATATCATTTTGATTGAAATACATGTATAAAATCTGGCTGCAGTGTTCTACAACCATCACCAACATCTAATTTTATAACATTCTATTTACCCCACAAGGAATCCCTGTACTCATTATCTGTCACTTCCCATTCCCCCTTTCCCTCAGTCCCTGAGAACCACAAATGTACTTTTTGTCAAGGAGGAATATTTTTTAAAGTGGTTTTAGATAATTGTGGATCTTCTTTGATACTACATCCAAACTGAACAAGTGGTAGGTTGTTAAATGTTATTTATAATGGGGGATCTGGAATCATATTAATGATTTTTTTTTTTTTTTTAACTCTTACATGAAATCTGTTAGTTTGGTATGGAATGTCTGCTTTCAGCTAACATGAATCAAGAGGGATGAGATCTACCCATTTTCCTGCAACAACCAAAAAAAAAAAACCTGATGAAACATTTTCTAGACACTGGACATGGTGGTAACAAGTGAAAACAGTCCCTGAGAGATGAGAAATGCAAACTAGCTCTGTGATTTCTCCAGCTTACTGCCTTGAGAGAGTTTTCAGGCTGCAACACAGGGAGGAGCTGGGTTCTACTGAGGTAGAACCTGGCAGACTTAGTTGAGGGGATAGTGCTGAGAGTCTAGAAAGGACAATGCAGCTAGAGCTCATTGGACAAAATACCAGAGAGGAGAAAGCTGCAGAAACTGAAGTCTAGAGATCCGTAATGGGTTCCCCTTGAGTATTCAGCAGAGTACTTATCAGGGCATATGTGTGAGGAAACTACCTGAGATTGGGGAAAGAACTGCCTGACAGGATTAGAGGGAATAGTGATTGCCTGGTGTTCACACGGGGCCAGGAACTGTGTCTGTTGGCAACCAACCATGGTGGAGAAATTTGTTAATTCATGGGTCATTGGGTATAATGCTAAGGAAGTTTTTGCCTTGATAGCAGAAATTAGGCCTAGACTGAACACTGCTCTGGACCCACCTAACAAAAGTGAGACCTGAAAGGATCAAATTGTTTTCAAGTAACTTAACTGCATCCCAGAAGGAAGCTCAAGAAAATTTATAAGGTTGCTGAAGTATCTAACATCCAACAGAGTAAAATTTACAGTGTCTTTTGTTCAGTCAAAGGTTAATATGCCAGACTGGCTGGCGCATACCTGTAATCCCAGCACTTTGGGAGGCTGAGGCAGGTAGATCATCTGAGGTCAGGAGTTCAAGACCAGCCTGGCCAACATGATGAAACCCCTTCTGTACTAAAAATACAAAAGTAAGTTGGGCGTGGTGGTGGGCGCCTGTAATCCCAGCTACTTGGGAGGCTGAGGCAGGAGAATCGCTTGAAACCGGGAGGTGGAGGTTGCAGTGAGCCAAGATTGTGCCACTGTGCTTCAGCCTGGGCAACAAGAACAAAACTCTGTCTCAAAAAAGAAAAGCCACACATAATTTATCCCTCTTCTCATTTAATTTGTCTTTTCTTATGGGATACTTTTGTGGCTAAAACATAGTCTCTCTGAGGTTTTTCCCACATTTATTAAGGTTTAGTGTACTCTCGTTTTTCAATGTTAAAAGATGATTATACTGCAGGGAAGTAAGGAAGAAACATTCTGGGTTTTATTTTTAATGGTGAAAGACTGCTTGTTGAAGTATTAATTAAATTTGGGAGACTTAGTGATATATTCCTTTTCCCTTAAATGTCACAATTTTGAGGGGTTTTTTTTCCCCTGAAACTTAAAAGATATTGCTGAATATTTCAGTATCTTTAAATTTTCTTTATTTCAGAATGTAAGCATATCTAAACTTTTACAGTGGAATTTTGACCTGATCAGTCACCTTGTTATTTGTCTAAGATTTTGAATATGTAACAAAGAAACTGGTTGGTCTTTCTTTTTGCCTGTTGCCATTTCACAACAGTTTTGATCTTGGGATTTGGTTGGTTTTCTTTTTCGTTAGCACTTTGCGTCAGAGAGCAGATCCTGTTTACAGTCCACCTCTTCAAGTTTCAGGACTTTGCTGGAGGTTAAAAGTTTACCCAGTAAGTTTTTGATGTTTCTAATAAATTTTGAAACCGAAGTCTTTCTTTCAGAGTTCTGTAGTACACTAGTTTGATTACTGAGAACTGTTAACTCTTCTTATTTTTTGTTACATATGCTGTCCCTGTTCCCTGTTCCCCTTGTCCCTCCATATTAGACAACTGTTTGTCCTCACCTAGTTCTCTAATATATTCTGCTGGAAGGCCTGTTGGAAACAATATTCCCTGAGTTCTCATATGTTGAAAACAGTTTTTGCCCTTTATATTCTAAAGCTAGTATTGCTGGATATAATATCCTTGGCTCATATTTTCTTTCATTGGGTATCTTCAATATGCAATTCCATTTTCTTTAGGAAAAGTGTGATAATAAACTATTTTTCTTTACTTTTAAAGATGTTTGGGGCCGGGCGCGGTGGCTCAAGCCTGTAATCCCAGCACTTTGGGAGGCGGAGACGGGCGGATCACGAGGTCAGGAGATCGAGACCATCCTGGCTAACACGGTGAAACCCCGTCTCTACTAAAAATACAAAAAAAAACTAGCCGG
>NW_012115992.1:7164-9144 GCF_000951035.1 Colobus angolensis palliatus
TTTTTTGAGATGGAGTCTCCGTCTGTCTCCCAGGCTGGAGTGCAGTGGCGCGATCTCAGCTCACTGCAAGCTCCGCCTTCCGGGTTCACGCCATGCTCCTGCCTCAGCCTCCTGAGTAGCTGGGACTACAGGTGCCTGCCACTGCATCCGGCTAATTTTGTTTTTGTATTTTTAGTAGAGACGGGGTTTCACCGTATTAGCCAGGATGGTCTCAATCTCCTGACCTCTTGAGCCACCCGCCTCGGCCTCCCAAAGTGCTGGGATTACAGTCCTGAGCCACCGCGCCCGGCCCATTTAGCTCTTAAATAATAAGTGAGAACATGTGGTATTTGGGAAAACCATCAATTTTTTTTTTTTTTTTTTTTAAAGACAGTTTTTCTCTAGCTGCCCAGGTTGGAATGGAGTGCAATGGCACGATCTTGGCTCCCTGCAGCCTTCGCCTCCCAGGTTCAGGCGATTCTCCTGCCTCAGCCTCCTGAGTAGCTGGGATTGCAGGCATGGGCCACCACGCCTGGCTAATTTTGTACTTTTATTAGAGATGGGGTTTCTTCGTGTTGGTCAGGCTGGTGTCAAACTCCCGACCTCTGGTGATCCACCCACCTCGGCCTCCCAAAGTGCTGGGATTACAGACGAGAGCCACCACGTCTGGCCAAAACCATCAATTTTTTATTGTTGATTGTTGGTGTAGTATTTACAAGAAAGGACAGAACATAAATACTGACTATAAAACAACAGCCCTATTTAGCCAGGCATGGTGGCTCACGCCTGTAATCCCACACTTTGGGAGGCTGAGGTAGGTAGATCACCTGGAGTCAGGAGTTTGAGACCAGCCTGGCCAATATGGTGAAATCGTATCTTTACTAAAAATACAAAAATTAGCCAGGCTGTGGTGGTACGCACCTGTAACCCCAGCTACTCAGGAGGCCGAGGCAGGAGAATCGCTTGAACCTGGCAGGTGGAGGTTGCAGTGAACCGAGATTATGCCACTGTACCCCAGCCTGGGCAACATAGCAAGACCCCGTCTCAAAAAAAAATAATAATAAAGTAAATAAAAACAACAGCCCTGTTTAACGTGGGGTAGTCTTTACACAGGTCAGAAGTTTTTGGGCATCGGCTGGGCACTGTTGCTCATGCCTGTAATCCCAGCACTTTGGGAGGCTGAAGTGGGTGGATCACCTGAGGTCAGGAGTTCAAGACCAGCCTGGGCAACATGGTGAAACCCTGTCTCTACTAAAAATACAAAAATTATTTGGGCGTGGTGGTGGGCACCTGTAATCCCAGCTACTTGGGAAGCTGAGGCAGTTGAATTGCTTGAGCTCGGAAGGCAGATGTTGCAGTGAGCCGAGATTTCACCAGTGCACTGCAGCCTGGGCGACAAGAGTGAAACTCTGTCTTAAAAAAACAAAAAACAGGCCAGGCGCGGTGGCTCAAGCCTGTAATCCCAGCACTTTGGGAGGCCGAGACGGGCGGATCACAAGGTCAGGAGATCGAGACCATCCTGGCTAAGATGGTGAAACCCCGTCTCTACTAAAAAATACAAAAAACTAGCCGGGCGAGGTGGCGGGCGCCTGTAGTCCCAGCTACATGGGAGGCTGAGGCAGGAGAATGGCGTGAACCCGGGAGGCGGAGCTTGCAATGAGCTGAGATCCGGCCACTGCACTCCATCCTGGGCGACAGAGTGAGACTCCGTCTCAAAGAAAAAAAAACCAAAAAACCAAAAAACAAACAAAAAAAGATTTTTGGGTGTCATTACATGATGTTATAATTTGATGATCAAAATGAGAACTTGAATATTTAAAAAAAGAGATTAAAATATGTTCGTAACTGAGAAGTTTCAGAGTATTTAGCAGTTTAAAAAGTTCTCATCACAATTTGACATTATTTTTTTTTCTTTTTGAGACGGAGTCTTGCTCTGTCGCCCGGGCTAGAGTGCAGTGGCCGGATCTCAGCTCACTGCAAGCTCCGCCTCCTGGGTTTACG
>NW_012115993.1:0-656 GCF_000951035.1 Colobus angolensis palliatus
GGAGAAACCCCGTCTCTACTAAAAATATGAAATTAGCCGAGTGTGTTGGCACATGCCTGTAGTCCCAGCTACTTGGGAGGCTGAGGCAGGAGAATTGCTTGAACCCGGGAGGCAGGGGTTGCGGTGAGCCAAGATTGCACCATTGGACTCCAGCCTGGGCAACAAGAACGAAACTCCATCTCAAAAAAAAAAAAAAAAAAGAATGCAGACCTTTATGATGATCCACTTCCACTTAATAAATAGTAAACATATTTTCTCTTATAATTTTCTTAATAACATTTTCTTTAGCTTAATTTATTATAAGAATACTATATATAATACATATACAAAATATGTGTTAAGTTTTGGGGGAGTCAAAAGTTATGAACAGATTTTTGACTGTGTAGGGGGTTATGGTTGTTGCCCTTAACCCTACATTGTTCAAAGGTCAACTATACACATTATAAAATCATCTGAGAAGTATAAAGGAGCCATCACAAAAATGCCTCAACAAGGGCGAGGCGCGATGGCTCATGCCTGTAATCCCAGCACTTTGGGAGGCCAAGGCAGGAGGATCACCTGAGGTTGGGAGTTTGAGACCAGCCTGACCAACATGGTGAAACCCCGTCTCTAATAAAAATACAAAAATTAGCCAGGTGTGGTAGCACGTGCCTGTA
>NW_012115993.1:4891-5971 GCF_000951035.1 Colobus angolensis palliatus
CAGCTACTTTTTGTATTTTTAGTAGAGACGGGGTTTCACCATGTTGGCCAGGCTAGTTTCAAACTCCTGACCTCAAGTGATCTGCCTACCTCAGCCTCCCTAAGTGCTGGGATTGCTTAAGACAACAGTGAAGTTTGCCACATCAGTTAACTCTTCCTTTCAAGAAAGATTTCTCTGTAGTATGCAGTGCTGTTTGATAGCATTTTACCCACAGTAGAACTTCTTTCAAAATTGGAGTCAGTCTTTTCAAACCTTGCTGCTGCTTTATCAACCAAGGTTATAAACCAGTACATCAGGGTATGGAATTTACATGAGGGAATTTGGTTCAAGGCCAGGGCCAGTTTCTTTCAGTGTTTTGGGCAACAACCTAGATACTTTTATCAGTGTCTGGGAATGTTCAAGGTCCAGTTTGGGTTCAAGCTTGCTGGGAGAAAGCTGCAGTTAAGTGGGTCAGAGCACTCTGTAATTTTCAGTTAGGGCACAGAAAAAAAGTGAGTGCAACAAGGGGACTTTACAGATTCTAATACCATTTACAGATTGCATTTATGGTGAATCCAAGCTGGGTAGAAATGAAATAGTTTCTTTCTTAAAAAGAATTATTAACGCTTTTTACTACTACATAAATGAAAGTTATTAATTTATATTTATCACATTCATTTCATTTTAAACATAAAAGAAGACTGGTTGCTGATTTTTATAAAATTTACTCTTAGAGCATAAACCATGAGGCAAAGTAGATTTTATGTAAATCTTTTTTCTAAAGAAATTCTATTTTATATTTTCAAATAGAAAAATGAGGAATTTTCTCAAATTTCATTTATATTTTGCTGGATTATGATCTGTAAATAAATGTGTATGATTTTGTTTTGCATAAAGTTACTATAGATAAATAAGAATGGATTTTTGAAAAATGTTCAAGTAACCATCAGGAAGACAGATAAAGCAAAGAAATGAAAAACAGATTAAACAGAAAATACAAATAAAACGGCACATTTCACCCTTATTTTTTTCTTTTATAAAATCACAAGTCATCAAGCAATTCACTCTTTTTTTTTTTTTTTTGAGACGGAGTCTCGCTCT
>NW_012115993.1:13756-14713 GCF_000951035.1 Colobus angolensis palliatus
GTTTCACCAAGTTGGCCAGGGTGGTCTTGATCTCTTGACCTCGTGATCCGCCACCTTGGCCTCCCAAAGTGCTGGGATTACAGACATGAGCCACCGTGCCCAGCCTAGACAATTTCTTAAAATAAGACAATGATGTAAAGTTTACCACATCAGTTAACTCTTCCTTTCACGAAAGATTTCTCTGTAACATGTGATGCTGTTTGATAGCGTTTTACCCATAGCAGGACTTCTTTCAAAATTATAGTCAATCTATTCAAACCTTGCTGCTGCTTTATCAGCCAAGTTTATGTAATATATTCTAAATCATTTGTTGTAATTTCAACAATGTTCACAGTATCTTCACTAGGAGTAGATTCCATCTCAAGATACCACTCCTTCGCTCAGCCATAAGAAGTAACTCCCAATCTGTTCAAGTTTGATCATGAGATTGCAGTAATTCAGTCACATCATCAGGCTCCACTTCTTTTTTTCTTTGAAACAGGGTCTTGCTCTGTTGCTTAGGCTGGAGTGCAGTGGTGCAAACATGGCTCACTACAGCCTTAACCTCCAGGGCCCAAGCAATCCTCCTACCTCAGCCTCCTGAGTAGCTGGAACCATAGGCTGTAACCACTGTGCCCAGCTAAGTTTTAAAAAATGTTTTGTAGAGATGAGGTCTCCCTATGTTGCCCAGGCTGGTCTCGAGTTCCTGAGCTCAAGCAATTCTCCTGCTTCAGCCTCTCAAAGTGCTGGAATTACAGGCATGAGCCACTGTGCCTGGCCTCCATTTCTAATTATAGTTCTCTTGCTATTTCTACCACTTCTGCAGTTACTTCTTTCATGAACTCTTCAAAATTAGCCAAGAGGGTTGGAATCAACTTGTTCCAAACTCCTGTTAATGTTGATATGTTGATCTCCTCCAATGAATCACAAATGTTCTTAATGGCATCTAGAATGGTGAATCCTCTCCAGAAGGTTTTC
>NW_012115994.1:0-875 GCF_000951035.1 Colobus angolensis palliatus
AAAAAAAAAAAAGAAAATAGCGGATGGTTTAAAGTTTCAGTATTTATTTTTTTTTAGGTGGAGTTTTGCTCTTGTTGCCCAGGCTGGAGTGCAATGGCACGATCTTGGCTCACTGCAACCTCCGCCTCCCGGGTTCAAGTGATTCTCCTGACTCATCCTCCTGAGTAGCTGGGATTACAGGTGCCCACCACCACGCCCAGCTACTTTTTTGTATTTTTAGTAGAAATGGGGTTTCACCATGTTGGTCAGGCTGGTCTTGAACTCCTGACCTTGGGTGATCTGCCCACCTCAGCCTCCCAAAGTGCTGGGATTACAGGCATGAGCCATCATGCCCAGCTAAAGTTTCAGCAATTTTACGGATAACTCTGTGTAAAGATTAAAAGCAAACAAGAATATTTTATGTCGTTTATTTGGAAAATCCTCATTCCCCTCACAGGTGTTGTTGGGAGCCTCTGTATATCTGTTTAGGTATATGCATATATACATCGAGAATCCCCACATTCTTAAAATCGTATGTTAGCATCTGCATTGAAGGTAAAAGAAAATTTGGAGAAATCCATCATTGTCCCTGGCAAGTGTGAACTGTAGCCTTGCCTTTCTGTGGAACATATTTTGAAATACTTGATTTGTTTGTTTTGCCTTCTTCATCTTTCTATCGAGGACCTTGAACTATAACAGGCACAGAGTTCGCCCTCTATAGATATTTGCTGGATTATTATATATAATAAATTTGTCATCAGAAAAGCAATAAAGGAATTTTTCATTTACTTACATACATAAAGGAAGCTGTGTTAAACCATGGCCCTTACTGGCATCAAGAAATTCTCCTGTGACAATGTACTGGTCAGATTTCTTTCTTTTTTTTTTTTTTTTTT
>NW_012115994.1:6096-7539 GCF_000951035.1 Colobus angolensis palliatus
CTCGGCCTCCCAAAGTGCTGGGATTACAGGCTTGAGCTACCGCGCCCGGCCCTGCTTGCATTGTTTATAAAAAAGGGGTCTCACTTTGTTGCCCAGGCAGGTCTGGAATTCCTGAGCTCAAGCAATCCTCTTGCCTCAGCTTCCTGAATTGCTGGGATTACTGGCATGAGCCACCACACCTGACTGATCTTGTTTTTATTTAAGTATGTCATTTTATTTTAGAGATAGAGTATCACTCTGTTGCCCAAGCTGAAGTGCAGTGGCACCATCATAGCTCACTGCAACCTTGAACTCCTGGCCTCAAGCCATCCTCCCACCTCAACCTCCCAAATATCTGAGACTACAGGTGCATGCCACCATGTCCGGCTAATGTATTATTATTACTTTATTTTATGTGGAGACAGGGTCTTGCAATGTTGCCCAGGCTGGTCTCAAACTCCTGGGCTCAAATGATCCTCCTGCCTTGACCTCCCAAAGTGTTGGGATTATCGGCTTCAGCCACTTTGCCTGGGCTTTATTTCAAATGTTGATACTTTGTTCACCATCATTTTTTTCATTAATTTTTTTCATTTCCATTAGTTGTGCTGTTTAAAATGTTGCATGGAAATAGCAGTTATCCAGATGACTGAGTTTTTTGGCACCACCTTAAACTGCACGCTCCAGGCGAGTGAGGAATCGCTGTTCTGGCTGCCCTTTCAGACTGATTTTATTTCCACCACATGCAAGTGTGGCCTGTTTAAATGCAGTAAAAAAATAAGTGCATTTAGCCACAACTGATATTTGGAACCCTTTGCAGTTGTGGTTCTTAATCTTTGGGGGGTTATGCATCCTACTGAGAATCTGATGAAAGCTGCAACCCTTTGCACATACAAACTACATTCTGCATTTAATTTCAAGCGACTTCACAGACCCTCTTGAAGAACTCCATCCAAGACTTTCAAAGACTCCAATTAGCGAGATTACTACAAAGCCAAACTTCCTCTTTCAACTTGTGTTGATTTTCCCTACACCCTCCCTACCAAAGAAAAGGACTAAATATCTTCTTCTTCTTTTCCATGCTTTGTAAGCTGTTTCTTAAATGACGGGATGTATGTTGCCTATTGTGGAGACCAAGGATATGTTCCTTGCCCTCCAAATGATGTTGGAGAACAGAAAAATGATTGTTTTTGCGGTTATTGGGGAGTCCTCCTGGGATCTGAATAATTCCCCCCCAAAAAATTATGTGTCATGGGCTAGTCCTCATCCTAAAAAGGAGTTGTTGCTCTGAATTTATGTTACATTGAATTGCAAGGAAAGAGTCCCTGCCAATATCATCCATCAGTGCACTAGACCTCGGTTTCTCAGCCTTGGCACCACTGACATGTTGTGGAGAATTTTTTGTTGTAGGGACATTCTATGTTTAGAACGTGGAGTGTGTGTGTGTGTGTGTGTGTGTGTGTGTGT
>NW_012115994.1:13894-15583 GCF_000951035.1 Colobus angolensis palliatus
GTGATTCTCGTGCCTCAGCCTCTCCAGTAGCTGAGATTACAGGCATGTGCCACCACGCCCAGCTAATTTTTTTTTTTTTTTCGTATTTTTAGTAGAGACAGAGTTTCACCATGTTGGCCAGGCTAGTCTTGAACTCCCAACCTCAAATGATCCTCCTGCCTCAGTCTCCCAAAGTGCTGGGATTACAGGCGTGAGCCATGGCACCTGGCCATACTCTCTTTTTATTGTTACAGAGGAAGCACACTCACTAAACACACTGACCTACATTCGCTTTTTTCACTACATATGCAACTTGTAGATTGATCCTATCACCAGTATAGAGAAAACTACCAACTACATTTGTTTTTGAGACGGAGTTTCGCTTTTGTTGCCCAGGCTGGAGTGCAATGGAGTGATCTCGGCTCACCACAACCTCCGCCTCCTGGGTTCAAGCAATTCTCCTGCCTCAGCCTCCCTAGTAGCTGGGATTACAGGCATGTGCCACATGCCCGCCTAATTTTGTATTTTTAGTAGAGATGGGGTTTCTCCATGTTGGTCGGGCTGGTCTCAAACTCCTGACCTCAGGTGATCCACCCGCCTCAGCCTCCCAAAGTGCTGGGATTACAGGCGTGAGCCACTGCACCTGGTCATGCTACCAACTACATTTTAAAAAGTAGCTGCAGAGTATTTCCATATGTGGCTGTACTTCTGTCTCACTGATTGCTGTTTACATGTTCTACTCCTTTTTCTTTTCTTTTCTTTCTTCCCTTTTTTTTTTTTTGAGACAGAGTCTCACTCTGTCACCCAGGCTGGAGTGCAGTGGTGCAATATCAGCTCACTGCAGCCTCTGCCTCCTGGGTGCAAGTGATTTTCGTGCATCAGCCTACCAAGTAGCTGGGATTACAGGTGAGCACCTCCACACCTAGCTAATTTTTGTATTTTTAGTAGAGATGGGTTTCATCATGCTGGCCAGGCTGGTCTTGAACTCCTGGCCTCAATCGATCCGCCCCTCTCAGCCTCCCAAAATGCTGGGATTACAGGTGTGAGCCCCTGCACCCAGCTGTGTTCTACTCTTTTTTCTATAACAATAATGCCTTGGCCTGCTTTCTCAATGTCAATTAAGATAATTTTGCATTCTCTTATCTGATACGAGTCTGAACTGTACATTCTCATTGGAATAGTGTCCACACTATTACATTTTTCTGAATCCGAACGTGGCTGTTATCAGTTGGAATCCTCATCAGGCTTCTTTACAATGTCTTCTAGCACAGTGTTCCCATTCGTTTATATATGTAAATAATTTTTTTGTTTGTTTGTTTAGATAGGGTCTCACTCTGTTGTCCAGGCTGGAGCACAGTGGTGCAATCATGACTCACTGTAGTCTTAACCTCCCGGGCTCAAGTAATCCTCCCACCTCAACCTCTGAGTAGCTGGGACTGCAGCCACATGCCACCACACCTGGGTAATTTTTGTATTTTTTGTAGAGATTGGGTTTTGCCATGTTGCCCAGACTGGTCTCAAGCTCTTGGGCTCAAACAATCCACCTACCCCAGCCTCGCAAAGTGCTGGGATTCCAGGCATGAGCCACCATGCCCAGCCTGGAAATAAATATTAATTTTTTTTTTTTTTTTTTTCCTGAGACGGAGTCTCGCTCTGTCTCCCAGGCTGGAGTGCAGTGGTGCCATCTCCACTCACTGCAACCTCCGCCTC
>NW_012115995.1:0-1491 GCF_000951035.1 Colobus angolensis palliatus
TTTTATGTCTGGCTTATTACATTTATCATAATACCTTCCAGGTTCATCCATGTTGTAGCATGTGTCTGATTTCCTTTCTTTTTTTTTTTTTTTTTGAGATAGAGTTTCGCTCTTGTCCAGGCTGGAGCGCAGTGGCGCAATCTCGGCTCACTGCAACCTCCGCCTCCCAGGTTCAAGCGATTCTCCTGCCTCAGCCTCCTGAGTAGCTGGGATTACAGCTGAGTGCCACCATGCCCAGCTAATTTTTTGTATTTTTAGTAGAGATAGGGTTTCATTATGTTGGCCAGGCTGGTCTTGAATTCCTGACAGGTGATCCACCCGCCTTGGCCTCCCAAAGTGCTGAGATTATAGGCGTTAACCACCGTGCCCGGCCAGGAAACTACTATTTTTAGTTGTTTGGGAAACCTCTATGCTGTTTTCTATAATGCCTGTACTACTTTACCTTCCCACCAATAGCGCATGAGAATTCCACTTTGTCCTCGTCTCCTTGCCAGCATTTACTTTTTTTCTTTTTGATACTAACCATCCTACCCGGGATAAGATGGTATCTCATTGCAGTTCTGATTTGCATTTCCCTGATGATTAGTGATGCTGAGCATTTTTTCATATACTTCTTGGCCATTTGTATGTCATTAGAGAAATATCTATTCGGGTCTTCTGGCGATTTTAATAAGATTATTTGTTGGCCGGGCGCGGTGGCTCAAGCCTGTAATCCCAGCACTTTGGGAGGCCGAGACGGGCGAATCACGAGGTCAGGAGATCGAGACCATCCTGGCTAACACGGTGAAACCCCGTCTCTACTAAAAATACAAAAAAAACTAGCCGGGCAAGGTGGCGGGCGCCTGTCGTCCCAGCTACTCGGGAGGCTGAGGCAGGAGAATGGCGTGAACCCGGGAGACGGAGCTTGCAGTGAGCTGAGATCCGGCCACTGCATCCCAGCCTGGGCGACAGAGCGAGACTTCGTCTCAAAAAAAAAAAAAAAAAAAAAAAAAAAAAAAAAAAAAAAAAAAAGAAAGAAAGAAAAAAAAAGACACTGTAAAGAGTGGGAGCCCAACTCAGAACGCTGAATTGAGTTGTGGGTGACGTGAAGCTGCTTATTTTAGCAGCATCACTGTGAACAAAATGCAGGTTCAGTCACTTGCTGCTGGCAGAGTTCAATTAACCAGAGTGAGGTCTGGTATAAAGACCAGCAGAGGCTTTTTTGGGTTTTTTGTTGTTGTTGTTGTTGTTTGTTTGTTTTTGTTTGTTTTGTTTCGTTTTTGAGACAGAGTCTCACTGTGCCACCCAGGCTGGAGTGCAGTGGTGTGATCTTGGCTCACTGCAACCTCCGCTTCCCAGGTTCAAGCAATTCTCCTGTCTCAGCCTCCTGAGTAGCTGGAACTACAGATGCGTGCCACCACGCCTGGCTAATTTTTGTATTTTTAGTAGAGACAGGGTTTTGCCATATTGGCCAGGCTGGTCTCGAACTCCTGACCTCAGGTGATCCACCTG
>NW_012115995.1:3677-4534 GCF_000951035.1 Colobus angolensis palliatus
ACCTGCCTCAGCATCCCAAAGTGCTGGGATTACAAGTGTGAGCCACTGTGCCTGGCCTGTTTTTGATTTATTTTAAAGTAAATCACAGGCACCCGTACACTTCCCCCTAATAATTCAGCATACACATTGTTATTTAAAGTTCAATATTTGTTTGTGGTTCTATTTTTTTTTTCCTTCAGAGGTAAAATTTGCATCTGATGAAATGTACAAATCTCAAGCTTCCTGTTTGATAAGATGCACCTGTGGCTGGGTGTGGTCGCTCATGCCTGTAATCCTAGCACTTTGGGAGGCCAAGTTGAGCAGATTACTTGAGGTCAGCAGTTCCAGACCAGCCTGGTCAACATGGTGAAACCCCATCTCTATTAAAAATACAAAAATTAGCCAGGTGTGGTGGTGCACACCTGTAATACCAGCTACTCGGGAGGTTGAGGCAGGAGAATCACTTGAACCTCTGCAGGAGGCAGAGGTTGCAGTGAGCTGTGATTGTGTCACTACACTCCAGCCTGAGCAGGAGTGAGACTTGGTCTCAAAAAAAAAGAGATGCACCTGTGTACCCAACACCTCATCAAGATAAATTGCCATCACCCTCAGAAATTCTCTCATGCCCCTGCCCACTCGATTCTTGCCCCCAACCCTTGTGTCTTCACTTTTTCCAGCATAGATTAGTTGTGCCTGCTCTAGTTGTGCCTGCATATAGATGGAATCATGCAGTGTGTACTCTTCTTTCTGTCAGAAGAACGTTTCTGAGACTCACTTATGCCATTTGCTTGCATCAGTGGCTCATTCCTTTTCATTGGTGAATAGGCTACAA
Organism: Colobus angolensis palliatus; assembly: GCF_000951035.1. NCBI lineage: Eukaryota > Metazoa > Chordata > Mammalia > Primates > Cercopithecidae > Colobus > Colobus angolensis. The sequence goes on from NW_012115995.1 coordinate 4,489, forward strand.
CTTGTTTATCCGTTCTCCTATTGATGGGTATCTGGGCTGGGCTGTT
>NW_012115996.1:0-1119 GCF_000951035.1 Colobus angolensis palliatus
TAATTCCTTGTTAACACTTCTCCTTTTTTGTATCTTATTCTATCCAGGGAAGATATACCAATTGATATTTTGTCTGGAAATCTTAGACAGATCCAGCAATTCATTAAGTAATTTCTGTATTACTCTACATGACAGTCCCGCTAAACTTTCCACCACTACATAACAAAGGTCCCCTTTTCTTCAACTTCCAAAACATTTTTCTCACTTTCCTTGAACCTCTTATAGATAGTTTCCTTGAAGCCTAGCAGGCTTTCATTTCCTGTCCAATCCCCAAACCGGTGAATGATACATGTTTTAGTGACCCGAAGTAACAACCATCTTTAAATGCCCATAGGTTCTATAGATCAGGAAATTGTATATAAGCATGACTGGCCTCTGCTCCACCATGTCTGGGGCCTTAGCCAGGCTGACTAAAATGGCTGAAGACTGAAATAATTTAGAGGTTTCTGTGTTCACATGTTTTAGTGGCTGGAATAAGATGACTTGAAGGCTGAGTTCAGCTGAGTCTTTTATCTGAAGTACCAAATATTGGTACTTCATGTGTCTTGGGTTTTTCATAACATGATGGCTGGATTCTGAGAGGATCTGTCTGAGGAGGGATCATCAAGAGAGCTAATGCTATAAGAGAAATTGGGTAGACGGAAGCCACGAGTACTTTTTATATATAGCTTCAAAAGTCACACAGCATTGCTTACATTGCATTTTATTGATTACTAGAGTTAGTAAGGTCAGTTCAGATTCAAAGAAAGAGAACTAAACTTTACTTTGTGACAGGGGAATGGCAAGGCCATATTGCAGAACAGTATATAAGACGGGAAATGCTGGTGGAAACATCCTTGGAAAGAAAATACAATCTTTCACACTTGTGTAAAAATCTTTTTGATGTAGGGAACTTAGAAATTTCTGAAGACTTTTGTCACAACAATTTCTCGTTATAATAGTAAGTGCTTTGGATGTAGGGCTTTGAGTTGTTGTAGTTCAGATAGTTGTATGAAGAAGCCTATCAACCAGGCCCGGTGGATGGCTCATGCCTGTAATCCCAGCACTTTGGGAGGCTGAGGCAGGCAGATCATTTGAGGTCAGGAGTTCAAGACCAGCCTGGTCAACATGGTGAAACTC
>NW_012115996.1:5664-7950 GCF_000951035.1 Colobus angolensis palliatus
GTGTGTATTATCTGCAGAATGCTATGTTAAATACTCTTGAATTAACAGAGGAAGATAAAGATGAGGCCCTGCCTTCATTAGACAGTTAACAAATATGTATCAAGCACCATTTTTGTGCTCAGCACTGAGACAGGCGCTGGGGATAAAATGGTAGACAAGGCAGAAGTTGCTCCTTCCTTATAGTAACAGTGGCAAGACAGTTATTAAATAGCAATGTGCAGGGTGAGGAATGTTGTGAAGAAAGTGTCCAAAGAGCCTTTAAGCATCTTATGTTCTGTGAAAGAACAAGAGCATGTAAAGCAGGATTATAATTGTTAATTCAAAGGCTGATTTTTGCTAGAAGGTATGCATTGTTGAGTCTATGGTGTTTGCCCATACAGGGTTTTAAATTTGATTTAGTTGTTATTGGCTTTCTAAAATGCAAAAATAATGTAATATTCCAGATTTATAGTTCTTTAATAACTGGAATTTCTAGCAGTGTTGAGCCTCCTTTCCCACATGTCAGTAGACAATTGTTAGAGCTGAGTAGTGTCCTGCTATGGTTTGGCTCTGTATTTGCACCCAAATCTCATCTCGAATTGTAATCCTCATGTGTCAAAGGAGGGACCTGGTGGGAGGTGATTGGATCATAGGAGTGGTTTCCCCCATGCTATTCTTGTGATAGTGAGTTCTCATGGGATCTGATGGTTTTATAAGGTGCAGTTCCCCCTGCCCTTCTCTCTCCTGCTACCTTGTGAAGAAGGTGCTTGTCTCCCCTTTGCCTTCTACTGTTACTGTAAGTTTCCTGAGGCCTTCCCAGCCATGTGGAACTGTCAATTAAATCTCTTTCCTTTATAAATTATCTAGGCTCAGACAGTTCTTTATAGCAGTGTGAGAATGGACCAATACATACTTTATAGAAGTTTCTTGCATTTTTTATTCTGTCACAATCCCTGCGAATCCCTACTGCATCTCTGATACTGAAGCTGAAGGTCATGTGCTTTCACAATTTGGTGGTGTATTTTACTCATTTACGTTACTGGCAGAGCTCCTGCAGGTGTTTGAGTCTGTGAGCCCTGACTACCACAGGAAAAGTTTATTATGTATATACAGTGAGCTTTAATAGAACAGAAATGCCTGGGAATCAATAGAGTAAACGAAGTATTTTGTAGAAATGAGTTTCACTTTGGATGATTTCACAGAAGTGGTGATGCTTAAAAGCATTTCAAATGAGGCTTTGCCTGGTTTCTTAAGATGAGAGGATAAACTATTTTTCATGAAAGGATTATTTGTTCAAAGCCTTAGAATTGCCAATTGAATATGTCACATTTATTTTTAACCAGAGGAGCTTTTTAAAAACACATATATCCAGTCATTACTTCCTGAGATTTTTTTTTCTTTTTTTTTGAGACAGGGTCTTGCTCTGTCACCCAGGCTGGAGTGCAGTGGTATGAGCACGGCCTTGACCTCATGGGTTCAAGCAACCCTGCCAGCTCAGCCTCCCAAATAGCTGGGACCACATGCCACCATGCCTGGCTAATTTTTGTATTTTTTATAGAGATAGGATTTTTCCATGTTGCCCATGCTGGTCCCGAACTTCTGGGCTCAAGCAGTCTGCCTGTTTTGGCTGTACCAAGTGCTAAAGTTACAGGTATAAAAATGGCCACCACGCCCAGCCATTTTTTTCTTTCTTGAGACATTGATTCATTGTCTGGAATGAGGACACAAAATGAGTGGTTGGCAAAATTACTCTAGGTGGTTCCCATAAGTACCTTCTCCCTGGACCCCTGCTTTGAAAACTACTAAGCTAGGGCATACTAGATGATCAAGGTAAATGGAGGGAAGAGTAGGACTTTGAAAATCATGATTTAGGGTTTATATTTGATTTGAAATAACAACTAGAATTAAAAAATAAAATAAAAACAGCAATAACAGCAACAACAGCAGTTACTGTGTGACAGGCATTGTTCTAAACACTCTTCATGTAAGAAACTCATTTAATCTTTGCAATAAACCTAAAATAGGTATCATTCCCAGAGATGCTAAGTAAATTGCTCAGGTGACAAAGCTGAGATAGGATTCAACTGAAGAAGTTTGGCTCCAGAGCTCATTTTCTTAACCACTATCAGTGGTACCCAGTAGATGAATGAACTATAATGTGGTCTTCTGAAGACTGAACAAACAGGAAGATAAGGGAGGGAGAAATCCAGATCTTCATAAGATGGCTTACAGTGAGGAAGACTGAGGAGGCAGAAAGATTTAGTGTGGTTCTTTGGGTCAATTTTCACATTCTTTTTTTATTTTATT
>NW_012115996.1:12334-14205 GCF_000951035.1 Colobus angolensis palliatus
GGATATCACAGATTGAAAATAAACTTAAGGAAATAAAGTGAGAAGACAAGATTAGAGATAAAAGAATGAAAAGAAATAAACAAAGCCTCCAGAAAACATGGGACTATGTGAAAAGACCAAACCTACGTTTGATTGGTGTACCTGGAAGTGACAGGGAGAATGGAACCAAGTTGGAAAACACTCTTCAGGACATTATCCAGGAGAACTTCCCTAACTTAGCAAGACCGGCCAACATTCAAATTCAGTGAATACAGAGAACACCACAAAGATACCCCTCAAGAAGAGCAATTCCAAGGCACGTAATTGTCAGATTCACCAAGGTTGAAATGAAGGAAAAAAATATTAAGGGCAGCCAGAGAGAAAGGTCAGGTTACCCACAAAGGGAAGCCTATCAGACTAACAGCAGATCTCTCTGCAGAAACACTACAAGCCAGAAGAGAGTGAGGGCCAACATTCGACATTCTTAAAGGAAAGAATTTTCAGCCCAGAATTTCATATCCAGTCAAATAAAGCTTCATAAGTGAAAGAGAAATAAAATCCTTTACAGAAAAGCAAATGCTGAGAGATTTTGTCACCAGCAGGCCTGCCTTACAAGACTTCCTGAAGGGAGCACTAAACATGGAAAAGAAAAACCAGTACCAGCCACTGCAAAAACATACCAAATTGTAAAGACCTTCGACAATATGAAACTGCATCAACTAACAGGCAAAATAACCAGGTAGCATCATAATGACAGGATCAAATTCCCACATAAAAATATTAACCTTAAATGTAAATGGGCTAAATGCCCCAATAAAAAGACGCAGACTGGCAAACTGGATAAAGAGTCAAGACCCATCAGTGTGCTGTATTCAGGAGACCCATCTCACATGCAAAGACACATATAGGCTTAAAATAAGGGAATAGAGGAATATTTGCCAACCAAATGGAAAGCAAAAAAAGAAAAAACAGGGGCTGCAATCCTAGTCTCTGATAAAACAGACTTTAAGCTAACAAAGATCAAGAGACAAAGAAGGGCATTACATAATGGTAAAGGGATCAATGCAACAAGAAGAGCTAACTCTCCTAAACATATATGCACCCAATACATGAGCACCCAGATTCATAAAGCAAGTTCTTAGAGACCTACAAAGAGACTTAGATTCCCACATAATAATAATGGGAGACTTTAATATCCCACTGTCAATATTAGATCAATGAAACAGAACATTAACAAGGATATTCAGGACTTGAACTCAGCTCTGTATCAATCAGAACTCAAGGCATCTACAGAACTCTCCACCCCAAATCAACAGAATATACATTCTTTTCAGCACCACTTCACACTTATTCTAAAATTGACCACATAATTGGAGGTAAAACATTCCTTAGCAAACGTAAAAGAAGAGAAATGACAACAAACTGTCTCTCAGACCACAGTGCAATCAAATTAGAACTCAGGGTTAAGAAATTCACTGAAAACCACACAACTACATGAAAACTGAACAACCTGCTCCTGAATGACTATTGGGTAAACAACCAAATTAAGACAGAAATAAATAAGTTATTTGAAACCAGTGAGAACAAAGACACAACGTACCAGAATCTCTGGGACACATTTAAAGTATGTTTAGAGGGAAATTTATAGCACTAAATGCCCACAAGATAAATCAGGAAAGATCTAAAATAGACACCCTAACATCACAATTAAAAGAACTAGAGAAGCGAGAGCAAACAAATTCAAAAGCTAGCAGAAGACAAGAAATAACTAAGATCAGAACAGAACTGAAGGAGATAGAGACATGAAGAACCCGTCAAAAAAAATCAGTGAATCCAGGATCTGGTGTTTTGAAAAGATCAGCAAAATAGATAAACAGCTAGCCAGACTAATA
>NW_012115997.1:0-329 GCF_000951035.1 Colobus angolensis palliatus
ATTAAAATTTAAATTTTAAAAAAAGTTGTCTTTTAGGGATTCCGTTCCAAGATGGCCGAATAGGAACAGCTCCGGTCTGCAGCTCCCAGGGTGATCGATGCAGAAGACGGGTGGTTTCCGCATTTCCAACTGAGGTACCTGGTTCATCTCATTGGGACTAGTTGAACAGTAGGTGCAGCCCACAGAGAGCGATCCAAAGCAGTGTGGGGCATCGCCTCACCCAGGAAGCAGGGTGGGGCATCGCCTCACCCAAGAAGCACAAGGGGTCAGGGGATTTCCCTTTCCTAGCCAAGGGAAGCCATGACAGACAGTACCTGGAAAAATGGGAG
>NW_012115997.1:5553-6032 GCF_000951035.1 Colobus angolensis palliatus
TTTGAAACCAATGAGAACAAAGACACAACATACCAGAATCTCTGAGACACATTTAAAGCAGTGTTTAGAGGGAAACTTATAGCACTAAATGCCCACAAGAGAAAGCAGGAAAGATCTAAAATCGACAACCTAACAATACAATTAAAAGAACTAGAGAAGCAAGAGCAAACAAATTCAAAAGCTAGCAGAAGACAAGAAATAACTAAGATCAGAGCAGAACTGAAGGAGAAAAAAATTAATGAATTCAAAAAATCAATGAATCCAGGAGCTGGTTTTTTGGAAAGATCAACAAAATAGATAGACTACCAACAAAACTAATAAAGAAGAAAAGAGAGAAGAATCAAATAGACACAATAAAAAATGATACAGGGGATATCACCACCGATCCCACAAATACAAACTACCATCAGAGAATACTATAAACACATCCATACAAATAAACTAGAAAATCTAGAAGAAATGGATAAATTCCTGGACAC
>NW_012115997.1:11072-11609 GCF_000951035.1 Colobus angolensis palliatus
CTAAAGAGCTTCTGCACAGCAAAAGAAACTACCATCAGAGTGAACAGGCAACCTACAGAATGGGAGAAAATTTTTGCAATCTACATATCTGACAAAGGGCTAATATCCAGAATTTACAAAGAATTTAAACAAATTTATAAGAAAAAAACAAATAACCCATCAAAAAGTGGGCAAAGGATATGAACAGACACTTCTCAAAAGGAGACATTTATGCAGCCAACAGACACATGAAAAAATGCTTATCATCACTGGTAATCAGAGAAATGCAAATCAAAACCACAATGAGATAACATCTCACCCCAGTTACAATGGAGATCACTAAAAAGGCAGGAAACAACTGATGCTGGAGAGGATGTGGAGAAATAGGAACGCTTTTACACTGTTGGTGGGACTATAAACTTGTTCAACCATTGTGGAAGACAGTGTGGTGATTCCTCAAGGATCTAGAACTAGAAGTACCATTTGACCCAGCAATCCCATTACTGGGTATATACCCAAAGGATTATAAATTATGCTACTATAAAGACACATGCACAC
>NW_012115998.1:0-330 GCF_000951035.1 Colobus angolensis palliatus
CTTGAGCAATATAAGCTGTGGTCCCAGTCCCTTCTCTCGGCTTCGGTGGCCCACTCAGAATCACCTGTTTTGTGTGCTCCAGGTACACAAAACTCGTTTCTGGAGAAATTAGTTATCAGAGCCCCTTAACCCCTGCTGAGTCTTGAATGAATGAGGACCGTAAAATCACCAGGTGCTGTTTGTTGTAAGCTCCTCTAAAGGTCTTTGGCTGATGTGCCTTTTGTAATAGCACATGGCTAGAAACATAAGCAACTCTGAGAAAGTTCGTACAGCCCACATAAAAGTGTTCCTGAGAGTGGCATTTTCCAAAGAGTGTTCCCTAGAACGTGG
>NW_012115998.1:5530-6784 GCF_000951035.1 Colobus angolensis palliatus
CTGCTCCCGCCCCATGGGTTATTCTGAAGCAAGTTCCAGGCACCCTCGCCTCACAAGGAGGCCTTTCAAACCCAGGCACCCCTTCCTCAGCCAGGGAGAGGGCCTCCTTCACAAGGCCTGCGGGCGCCTGAGGTTCACACTTCTATGAAATTCACCAAAATGCCATCGTGGGCCATGCCTCTGGCCGTTCCTGTGGGTGAGGAGTAATCTGGTGGCTCTCTGATGCCTGCAGGTCAGTGCTAACCATGGAGGCCACGTTGTGGAGGCTCCCAGGTCAGGCAGCTCTGGGTTTGAATCCTGACTGTGGCCACGTGCCAGTTACGACTTGGTTGAGTTTCGGAACCTCTCCATGCCTCAGCTTCCTCATCTACAAAATAAACATAATAGTAGTACCCACCTCCAGAATTACTGTGAAGATTAACTGAGTGTCCGTTTCGTACAGTACATGGCACACGTTAAATATTTTAAAATGTCATCCAATGTTTTTGTCTTTGTCATGGCATCCCCGTCTCTGGATCCATGATTCCAGAAGCCCTTTATGGGAATGTTTCTCTGACTTCGTGCTTCTTTGTGCACAATACCCTTTCCAAAATCTAAAAGTTTATATTTTCTTGATTTTCTGATAAAGATACTTTACATAAATGTCCAAATGTCATCAGATTGATGGCAGTCTTCTCGCTTGTTCGGGATTTTTTTTTAAGAGGCAGGGTCTCACTCTGTTGCCCAGGCTGGAGTGCAGTGGTGCGATCACAGCTCCCTACAGCCTCAACTTCCTGGGCTCAAGTGATTCCTCTGCACCAGCCTCTCTAGTAGCTCATACTATAGGCGCACATCACCACATCATTCAGGATTCTTGATTTTTTTTTTTTCTTTTTTGAGACGGAGTTTCACTCTTGTTGCCCAGGCTGGAGTGCAATGGCGCCATCTCAGCTCACCGCACCTCCGCCTCTCAGGTTCAAGCAATTCTCCTGCCTCAGCCTCCTGAGTAGCTAGGATGACAGGCACGCACCATCACACCTGGCTAATTTTGTATTTTCAGTAGAGATGGGGTTTCTCCATGTTGGTCAGGCTGGTCTCGAACTCTCGACTTCAGGTGATCCACCCGCCTCGGTCTCCCAAAGTGCTGGGATTATAGGTGTGAGCCACTGTGCCCTGCCAGGATTCTTGATTTTAATCCTTGGGCTGTCCTGCTTTGTTGGTGAGGTGTTTAGCCCTGGCGACCCGTGCCCACCTGTCGCACAAAGTGCTTGAGAA
>NW_012115998.1:11404-13758 GCF_000951035.1 Colobus angolensis palliatus
TGCAACCTCTGCCTCCCGGGTTCAAGCGATTCTCCTGCCTCAGCCTCCCGAGTAGCTGAGACTACAAGTGCATGCCACACGCCCATCTAATTTTTTTGTATTCAGTAGAAATGGGGTTTCACCGTGTTAGCCAGGATGGTCTCGAGCTCCTGACCTCTTGATCTGCCTGGCTCGGCCTCCCAAAGTGCTGGGATTACAAGGTGTGAGCTGCCGTGCCCAGCCTAGAAATCATTTTTAAATGAAAGATCTGCAGCATGTATAATGTTATCAAAGGAACCATAGCTCAGGTGTCATCGTTTCTACAGATGATTTCATGTGCAAGGCAGTTCCATCCTCTGTCTTTATAAATGTGTCTTTTCTTCCAGGATGTTGGACTGTCACGTTGGGAGAGGGCCCAGCATATCATTCGTTTCCTGCTTACTTGCAACTTCACTTCTCTTTAGCTTGCAGAGTGTTGTATAATCTTGACAGGTTTGGGCAGGGAATAAACATTGGTGCAAACACCTAGTTCTGTAAACTTAAGGCTAATCCTGTAGAGACGTATGTGCCCAGCAAGTGCCTGCATGGTGGACGCTTGGCAAATGTTGATGGAATGAGTGAAAGAATCAGTGATGCTCATTGGTCGTATTCGACAGCAGAGTCGGTGAGGATAACAGAATCCCTGACATTATGATTTGATCTCAGCGTAATTCTCAGTAACCCTCATGTGTTTGATATATTCAGGAGCTTTGGCATAGCTTAGGAGCATTTAGAAAGGAATTAAACAGTCACTTAACTTTTGATTTTATTTGCTATTTATCTTTTGCTTAACTTTAAAAATGTATGTATCTTTTGACTCAACAAATGTGCTTTTAAGAGTGTATTCTGGCTGGGTGTGGAGACTCAAGCCTGTAATCCTAGCACTTTGGGAGACTGAGGTGGGAGGATCACCTGAGGTCAGGAGTTTCAGACCAGCCTGGCCAACATGGCCAAACCCCATCTCTACTAAAAATACAAAAATTAGCTGGGCGTGGTGGCACGAGCCTGTAATCCCAGCAACTCTGGAGGCTGAGGCAGGAGAATTGTTTGAACCCAGGAGGCGGAGGTTGCAGTGAGCTGAAATGGTGCCACCATACTCTCCAGTCTGGGTGACAGAGCAAGACTCCGTCTCAAAAAAAAAAAAAAAAGGGAGTGTATCCTACAGAAAAACTCACCCAAGTTTATAATGATGTATGTATGGAAGGGATAATTTTAAATATATAATATATATAAATATTGAGATGGGGTCTCACTACATTGCCCAGGCTGGTCTCAAACTCCTGGGCTTAGGCAAGCCTCCTGCTTTAGCCTTCCTAGTTGCTGGGGCCACAGGCCCTCCACACCTGTACCTGACCTGAAGGGACAATTGTTGCCACATAGTCTATTGTGTTGAAAATCAAAACAACACTGATATCCATTGATAGGAGATGGGACTGATAAAATAAGGCACACCTACACTAAGTAGCCATTAAGAAGTGAGATTGGCCTGGTGCTGTGGCTCTTCGCCTGTATTCCCAGCACTTTGGGAGGCCAAAGGGGGAGGATTGCTTGTCCTTGGGAGTTCAAGACGAGCCTGAGCAACATAGTGAGACCCTGTCTCTACAAATTTTTTTTTTTTTTTTTGAGACAGAGTCTTGCTGTGTTGCCCAGGCTGCTGGGCAATGGCCCGATCTCGGCTCACTGCAACCTTCGCCTCCTGGATTCAAGCAATTCTCCTGTCTCAGCCTCCCAAGTACCTGGGACTACAGGTGCCCGCCCCCATGCCTGGCTAATTTTTGTATTTTTTTTGAGACAGAGTCTTGCTGTGTTGCCCAGGCTGCTGGGCAATGGCACGATCTCGGCTCACTGCAACCTTCGCCTCCTGGATTCAAGCAATTCTCCTGTCTCAGCCTCCCGAGTACCTGGGACTACAGGTGCCCGCCCCCATGCCTGGCTAATTTTTGTATTTTTAGTGGAGATGGGGTTTCACCATGTCGGCCAAGATGGTCTCAAACTCCTGACCTCAAATGATCCACCTGCCTTGGCCTCCCAAAATGCTGGGATCCCAGGTGTGAGCCACAGTGCCCGGCCCAGATCACTTCTTCACTTGAGCTAGGATGCATCTGGGGCTTTAGGGTGCATGAGGCAGGATCAGGATTTTGGAAAGCTGTGGACACAGAACTAACAAATCCTTGATTGTGGGTTTGGTACAAGGTGCAAGACTTGTCATTCAGCTAGGACTGTCTCTTTCAGACCTTTAAAAACATTAACTGGGAAGGGAAGAGTCCCTGGGGGTGTTTGAGGCCTGGGCTCTGATGTGGGGCAGGGTGACAGTCGCTTTAAGGGCCCTGTGGATG
>NW_012115999.1:0-7471 GCF_000951035.1 Colobus angolensis palliatus
ACACTATCGAGGCAGGGTGGGACCCTATCTAGGCAGGGTGGGACCCTATCTAGGGCCACCTGGTGCTAACTTTTTAGGTTTTGTGAGGCCTACTAGTTTCACAACCAGTGTGATGTGTATATTATACTGTCTGAATACAAAATTTTATATGAAATATTCAGTGTTCATATGCAAAAACTAATTGAAACTCTTAACAATTGGACTATCATATAAGCCACAAACAACATTTCTGAGGGAAAATTTGAATTAAATAAGCTGCCATTTTGCTCTAATGTATACATATAAGAATACATTGACTTAACATAACCTACCTTGTATCTAATCTTCTGGAAGTTTATCATGTAACTCTATTTTAACATTGTTAATACATTGTCTTGTAGTTCCTTTTATCTTAAAATGAGTTACAGGAGAGCTCTCATTAATCAACATAACTGTATCGTTTTCATTTTAGCCTATAGGGCAAGTGTCTGCATATTTATGTATGTAACAGAATCTTGCAGAATGTTAAAAACTTATACTCCTGGGCATCATCCTCATACCAGTAATACTGAAATCCCAAGACCCAGGAAAGTGCTTTCTCAGCAAGCCCCCCAGACTTTTCAGACACAATACTGTGATAACCACATATTAACAATCTCTTATCTAAAGAAAGTTCAATGTGAATGAAAAGGTTTATCCTTTTTCCACTGCATACACTGAATATGATCTGAAGCAGAGGCTAATCAGAGTCAGAAAGCTGGAATAATCAGACTTTTAAATTAGACACTACTTGATCATGGGGGGAGCTAAGTCTGTCTCATTGATTCTCCTTCTTTAGACCAGCAGTCAAAATATGTTAGCAACAGAGAATTAAGCACTTCCATATGTCAAACCTCATGATATGGCTCTGACATACTGGCTGCCTGTCTCAATCTTTAGCCGATGTGCTCACAATTACAAAAATAAAAATAAAAACCCCACCACACTGAATTTCTCATCATTCTACGAACTTACAGAATTCTTTCATATGTCAATACTTTTGGGGAACCTGGGCCCACTGTCTGCAAAGCCCTCCTTCCTGTTCAGTTCTTCACCCAGCAAACTCCCAGTCTGTCCTTTATAGACCTGAGCAAATGATACCTCCTCAGTGGTAAAACTCTCCCAGATACCCAGGAGATTCAGTTCCCTCCCCTCTTATTCCCACAGCAATTTGTTAATACGGTTGTTAACATATTTCATTGAGATGATATTTACCTTACCGTTTCTTTTAGGAGACCTTGAGCTATTGAGAATATTTAGCCTAAATGGTAAATCTAGTAGCCCTTCACAGACACCAGACAATGAACTCAATTTTAAGTTTGTGAAAAGATTGCCAAAGCGAAGGGCCCTAGAGCAATTAAGCCACAATCAACCCAGCCCAACCATTGACTGAGTTAGTTAATAATCAAAAATCTTTTAGTTAAATTGAATTCTATTAAGAAATCCTAAATCAGCTCAATTACTAGATGCTACATTCTGTAGTCCACTGTCTTAATTCGTGAGATCTATCCCACTGTAACATCGAGGTTGTTTGTAATGTATGAGCTTTTGTTACCAGAAAGTTACAGTACTATTGAAGGGCAAGATCTCTACTAAAGCTCATTTAGTAATTTAGAGAGAGACAGCAGGTCATACCATAAAGAACCTGGATCCTAAAGTCAGATAAGCCTAGGCTCAAACTTTACAGATTCCACTGTGTGACTCTGAACAGGTTACTTTATGATGAAAAGCCTCTATTACTTAATCTGCAAAATGGAAATTGTTTCACAGGGTGAAGAGCTAATTAGATAATTAAATATGTATGAAAATACCCACAATATTGGCTAGCTCATAATAATCACTCATAAACTTTTTATTGCTGTTGTTATGCTGAACTGTTGTACCAGGCACAAGCCCTTTCCATTACAAAGCCTGGAAGAACTGAGGCATGAAGGTGGAATGTGATAGTTGATTGGGTCCAGGTTTACAAGGAGGGCATTAGCAGAAGGATTATATTGGCATGTTAGGATGTGTAGTATCAAATCGTGTCTTGCAAACTACAAGATATATAAAGGGACTTTACCTCATCCATGTACTTACAACTTGGTAGATCTGTTTTAAAGACTTTGAAAAGTCTGTTTTTGAGAAAATGTGGATGTTTAAAGTCACCGACTAATCAATGGATAGTGATACAATCTGGATGTTTGTCCCCTCCAAATCTCATGTTGAAATGTAATCTCCAGTGTTGACGGTGGGAACTGGTGTTTGGATCATGGGGGCAGATCCTTCATGAATGGCTTGGTGCCTTTCCCTGTGATGGTGAGTGAGTTCTCGCTCTATTAGTTCACATGAGAGCTGACTGTTTAGAAGAGCCTGACACCTCTCTTGCTCCCTCTCTCGCCATGTGACACGCCAGCTCCCCTTGCCTTCCACCAAGAGTAAAAGCTTCCTGAGGCCTCACCAGAAGCTGAGCAAATGCCAGCACCAGGCTTCTTGCACAGCCTGCAGAGCTCTGAGCCAAGTAAACCTCTTTCCTTCTAAATTACTCAGTCTCAGGTATTCCTTTACAGCAATACAAATGGACTAAGGCAGGTGGTCATAATTAGAACATGCTAACCATGAAAGAACCCCAGTATTAAAGAGGAACACAAGCAGTGGGCCTGAGCAGGGCCTTAGAGCCTCCCTCAGAGTCTGTTGGACTTAAGGGCCCAGAGTCTAGTCCTTAATTTTTTTTTTTTTTTTTTTGGATACTGAGCTTCACTCTGTTGCCTAGGCTGGAGGTGCAGTGGCATGATCTCAGCTCACTGCAGCCTCTGCCTCCCGGGTTCAAGCGTTTCTCATGCCTCAGCCCTTCTGAGTAGCTAGGATTACAGGCACCAGCTACCATGTCCAGCTAATTTTTGTATTTTTAGTAGAGATGTGGTTTCACCATGTCGACCAGGCTGGTCTTGAACTCCTGACCTCAAGTGATCCACCCGCCTCGGCCTCCCAATGTGCTGGGATTACAGGTGTGAGCCACTGCACCCTGCCCCCTTAATTATTTTGGTCCCAGAAATTTAACTTATCAGTGTGCCAAGAGTTAACTGGCCTCTTAGGGGCTGGTTCATAACAACCAAATTCTCAAGAGATAAATGACAAATCAGACACTAACAGATTTATCAATTTACCATGGAAGAATAAAGAGCATATTTACTAATTTATCAAGAAATAAACCCTTCCAACAAGCCCAGGACACTCTTTTCCTGGCATTAGATACCAGATACTTAGGTAATTTGGAAATGGATGTGTTGTCAAAAGGTTGTCAGTAACAAAGAACCAGAGAAAAGGAATAGGATACTCTTGAGGAATATTTCAACAAAGATAAAGAAAAGCTAATGGTTTCTCCATGTCCCCTAATCCTGTGTATTTTCTAGTGGTCAGACTGTGTCTTTTAGATAAAGTGTCTCTATGTGGTACAAAATTCCTCCTTTTCTAGACTCAAGCAGATAAGGCCATTCTTTTGTTAACAGGAGCATGCACCCTGCATATAATTCAGTGACAACTTCTCCTTCTTACAGCCTGGCCACTTTAGTAAAGCTTGGACATTGTCCATAATTTAGTCATTTATCTTTGTACCAGTTTGTAAACTGTATGATTATGTTGGTACATGATTAAATGTTTGGATATTGTGTGCTGAGTCCTATGAGATACCCTCATGGAGAATGATTTTATCTACCTACAAGCATTGAAGACACTTTATCATGACTCCTACAGAAATGACAACACCAACCCTCACTGGTCCCATTAGGACACACAGGAAATTCTCATTTTACACTGCAAAGAGACTAGCAACTGTGACTCTTTGTAACATGACTTCATGATGGATGCTGCAGTCATTTCTCAAGGATACTTCTTGTTGAGGGTAGTCTTCATTTTTGGTAGCTGATTTATAGAAATATTTAAATGTGTTTCAGCAAGTTAAACATGTCAGCACATGTCAAAACACCTAAGTTATAATGAGAGTCTATGACCTTAGCACAAACATGATGTCAATATTGAGAGACCTCTTGTTTTAATCAACATCCTCCTTGAACTGAGTCTCTTCGAAAGGACTTTTTACCGAGCTCTTAAACAAATTAATTACTGCATATATTTCCTAATTGAAATATTCAGGGCATTAATTTTCTATGGAATTCAGGAATTCTAAAGGGTAGGAATAATTTGATCTTTCTCAGAGTGGGAAGAAGTTTGTTTCTAAAAAGAGCCTAATAAACGAAACTCTGTCTATGTTAATCATAATTAAGAGAATGACATACAATAAAATCTAAATCATATAATAAGAAAAATTGTTGTTTTCAAACAATAAAGTTCAGAACAAGAAGTTGCATTAAGTCTGGATCCTTGGTACAGAGTAGGAACTCAAGAACTGCTGAATGAAACTTTTATATCTGTCATAATGCTGTAAAGTTTTGATTATGAACAAATTTTCATTGATTTTTATTTTAGGTGATGTTTTGGACATTTCTCCTTCAATTTTAAATGAATAAATGCTTACCAAGCACTGGCTAAACCTGATTCAACTCCATGTGCTAGTCAGGCACACCATGTTAGGCACTATGGTGAGTTAATACTAAGTTAGCATCCATGGTGAAACCCTGTCTCTACAAAAATTAGCCGGGCATGGTGGCACACACCTGTAGTCCCAGCTACTCGGGAGGCTGAGGCAGGAGAATCGCTTAAATCCAGGAGGCAGAGGTTGCAGTGAACTGAGACTGTGCCACTGCACTCCAGCCTGGCGACACAACGAGACTCCATCTCAAAATAAATAAATAAATAAATAAAACTTAAAAATAAAAATATTAAGCACTGCAGAGAATTTAAATTTATTCCATGATATACAACTTTTGGGGTATATTAATTTACAGATGTTCAGATTTGATATTATTTGATTGGACTTTGAAGACCACACTTCAATTACATTTATCAATTTCTATTTGTTTATCCTTAAAAATAATTACATTAATAATAAAAACATTTAGAATTGTAATCTTCTGATCTGCCTGCAAGTCATTTATCAAATAAATTGTTGGTTCTTTAAATAGTTCTTAAGAGGACCTCCAATTTCAGAACTACTGGGTTAACTGTTTTCAATCTGTTCAATTATACAGTTTGAGAACATGTATTTACAAAGCACCAGCAGTGTGCTGGATCCTAGGAAAACAGTGTGAATGAAAACAAATGAGATGCCATCTTCTGTCTGTGTGACTCCGTGAAGGCATGGCTGATGCCTTATTTTAGTATGTTGCCTTTCATTTTTGGCCATGTCTTACTACAAAGGTTCCTATTGCTATTTTTAGTAATATATATTTTACCTGGCAATTCTCCGGCCAGATCTGTGGTTGCATTCTCTTATACTAGCAGGTCTCACACTGAAATCCATTGGCAGAGCATCTGAAAGATGCAGTGTTCTCTGCAGAAGCATAGTTAACCTGGCATAAAATTAGAAAGAATTCTTCCACGGCAATGTGACTCCATTCCATTAATAAACTATACATTTATATGCAGGAATCCATCATTCCACACATTAAAATGCTGTTGAATGAAGCTAAGTTGAGGGTTTTGAAAATAAATTTAGGCCAGTGAAAAAAGAGTTAAGTATTAAAATAATGTTGAGAATGCTGATGAATTGAAGAATTAAAGAGCACCTTAAGGTTAAGAGAGGACATTCAAGAGTTGTCCTTCACTGGGGAAGAGGACACTAATCATGACAACAATCATGACTCAGCAGATATGTTCAAAGACATATCCAGGTCTTATGCCTACCCTCACTTGCCTGACCCTCAAAAGTGGCCAGCAGAATGGTCAATGAGGTTTGAGAAAAGAGGCAATAGCAAGAGTGCAAGAATAACCTACAGGCTGACATGGTATCTTCATCAACCACCTGCAAAGTGTCTGACATTTGCCCTGTATTCTAGCACTGATCACAATGGGCATTCAGGTCATTCGTGCTGCAGACATACACACGTGTATATCCAGGTTATTAAATGAGTTCAACTTCATGAGGGTATACTTCTCCTCAAGACAGAGATCACGCCTTATCCAGTTCAAAGTTGTCTGGGCTGGAAACTGGGCCTTCACACAGAAAGTATTCTTCAAAAGTTTCTTGTGGGTATTAATGAGCAAAATATTTTTCTAAATATAGATGATGAAAATAACACATGTTGGCAAGACAAATTTATACAACACCAAAACCCAGCTACAAGGTAACTGCAATTGACTCATTTCATCGCTAAAGCAGAATCACTTGCTAACACCCTCTTCTTGGGCAATCTTTTAAGTGGCCAGTTTGGCTGCTATAGGTAACATCATTCCCTAATGGATATCATCTTGGATAGAAAATAGAATGCAGAATAACATTACAAAGAGCACCTTGCCTTTGCCTATGAGATAAGCAGCTAGTGCTCTTCAAGGCTCAAAAACAAAAACAAAAAATGAAAACTGGGCACACACAAGAGGTCTAAAATATTTGCTATAGGAAACTTGGTCATTCAGAACTTAATGAGGCTCTATGTTGTCATTTTTTCTTTAAAACATGAAGGATGAGTACCAACATTTTGATATATTACAATCTCTGTCTCCTATCCTATGCTACTTTTAAGGCCCTTCTATTTTCTGCTGACTCAGAATTTTCCAGTCATGTACCAGATGTAAGCATGACATAATGTATAAAAAAAGGAAGGAAGGGAGGGAGAGATGGAGCAAGGGAGGAAGGAAGGAAGGAAAAAGAGAAAAAGAAATAATTTATTGTTGCTTTTTAGCATAAAGATTTAATGACACATTTCAAACATTTCTATACAATGGCCATGTTGACCACTGCATAAAACTTAACCACCCCCCAACACACACAAAAAAGGAAACAAATCAACCACAGGATACTTAAAATCCCAACTTGGGAAATAGTTTTAAGGCCTTCTATTATGGGTTGAATTGTGCCTCCCAAATACTAATACATTGAAGTCCAAATCTCCAGTACCTCAGAGTGTGACCCTATTTGGAAACAGGCTGATTACAGATGTAATTAATTAAGATGACATCATAACTAAGTAGTGCAGGCCCCTAATCCAATATGAGCGGATGTCTTTATACAAAGGAAAAATCTCTACAAAGAAATAAACACAGGGAGAATGCCATGTAAACATGAAGGCAGAGATTGGGGTGATGCTTCTACAAACCAATGAATGCCAAAAAATGCCAGCAAACTACCAGAAGTGAGGCTGGAGGCATGGATCAGGTTCTCTCTCACAGCCCTCCGAAGGAACCAACTCATGGTCTGGACCTCAGGCCGTTAGAACTGTAAGGCAATACATGTCTATTGTTTAAGCCACCCAGTTCGTGGTACTTTGTTATGACAGTGCCAGCAAACTAATATACCTTCTTTGAAGCCATTTACTCAACATAGGAGGGCCTGTCTTGACAAGGCAAATCATCCCCATTC
>NW_012115999.1:8621-13708 GCF_000951035.1 Colobus angolensis palliatus
TATTCTGTTTTAAAATAACTTGAATTAAAATATAAAGAAGGTTGTTTATATTTGTAAATATTAATAACAACAGAAAACAAAGCAGTGCATTTTTTCCCCACTGAGAAAGCTTTTCATAGGGGGAGGGTGGGCTCCATCAAAGACAAGCAAGTCTTTTTCGCCATCTGGTGGCCATAGAGGATTATAACATCAGAAATCTTAAATTTAAACTTCCCTTCTCGCACCAAGCTTTATTGAAGTATACTTGACACATAAAAAATTGTATCTTAATCCTTTCAAGGACAATTAAAACTATCCTTAGAAAATTGTAGTAGCGTAGGGTTCACAAATAGAGCTGCGTCCCTGTGTGTATACAGGGAAGGCCAGTGTAACCTTTCCTTGCCTCTTACCTTGGGCCTATGTGCAGTAATGTTACCTATGTGATTAACTATTTATTCATCTAACAAATCTCCACTTAGTCGTTACTATATTCCAGCCTCCATAATGGTAATAAAAAAGCTGACTAGCAGGGGTTCGAGACCAGCCTGGCCAACGTGGTGAAACCACATCTCTACTAAAAATACAAAAATTAGCCAGGCATGTTGGTGCGTGCCTGTAATCCCAGCTACTCGGGAAGCTGAGGCAGGAGAATCGCTTAAATGAGAAAGGTGGAGGTTGCAGTGAGTTGAGATCGCACCACTGTACTTTAGCCTGGGCAACAGAGCGAAACTTTGTCAAAAAAAAGCTAAGAAACCTAATTCGCAAAATAGGCAATCATACAATATGAGGGAGTCAGACCTAAAGTGTCTGTCAGACCTAAAGTGACAGCTCACAAATGTCAAATTTAAATATATTTATTCCACGCTTGCTATACTTCCAAAAATATGCAAAATATCACCCATCGATGGTTACTTTTTTCACTAATATAGACCTTCCTCTGACGATTTGAATCTTTTGTTGGTTGCATCTTGTGTCCCATGACTTCCAGATGCCTTGGCTTTGCCCCATGTTCCTGCTTCAGGCTGTAAACCGCCTTTGGTTTTGATAAAGTTTGTGGCCCCACCTCTTTAACTTTGTTCCTTGAACATTTTTCTTAGACATGATTGTATTTGTTCTAGTTTCTGTGATAGCCTTAGAGAACCCTTACTAACCAAAACTTATACTGGAAAGCCAAAAGGAGATGACATCAAAACCCTGAGGCCTTGAGGTACCTGTTCCCTGGAGATGAGACAATGCCTTCTTTGCTGTCTGTGCAGAAAAGGCTGTGCAAACCACAATCTGTGCACCCAGATTTCAACAATGACCACCACACCTGCCTGAAGTATCTGCTTTGCTGGTGTCCTGATTTTAAAATGGTACCATAAAGCTTAATAAGTCACCATGCCCTCTGGCACCAAGGAAGCAAACTCATTACCAAGAGAAAAGATTAGTATAGATTTTGGTGGCCGGATTACTTCACAGAACCTCAAACCTTGCCCCCATCCAAGGTACTAGCCTTAATAATAGGCCCTGAGTATGTCCCTGAAGAGGTGTAAGCTACCCACGTGCCAAAGTGACCAGTGCCTCTGTTGTAGACTGAGTAGTGTCTCCTAAATTTCATTTGTTGCAGTCCTAACATCCTGCCCCTCAGAATAAAACCATATTTGGAGATAAGCCCTTTAAAGAGTCAATTAAGGCCAGATATGGTAGCTCACACCTTGAATCTCAACCTTTTGGAAGGCTAAGGCAGGAGGACCACTTGAAGCTGGGAGTTCAAGACCAGCCTGGGCAACAAAGCAACACACCATCTCTACAAAAAAATTTTTTAAAGAAGTGATTAAGTTAAAATAAAGTCTTCAGAGTGGGACCTAACTAAATACGAGTCGTAATCCCATAAAAAGAAATGTGGACACAAAGAGAAAAATCAGATGCATGCACACACAGAGATGACCCTGTGAACACGCCAAGACGAGGCAGTTGACTCAAGCCAAGGAGAGAGACCTCAGAAGAAACTAAATCTGCTAACACCTCAATCTTGAACTCCTAGTTTCCAGAAGTGTGAGAAAATAAATTTCTGTTGTTTAACTCACTCTGGCTGTGGGATGTTGTTATGGTAGCCTTAGCAAACTAATATACCCTCCTATGCAATAACCCAATCTTGGTTCAACACTCTTTCCCCTCAGGAAAATTTGGAAGTCTCCATGCAGTCTTCAACTTGAGTAACAGCCCTTCTTCTTGGAAGATGAAGTTGTCTTTTTATTGATCCTGACTCATGTTTGGAAAGGTAAAATGATTTTTCAGCCAGATTTATATTCATTCGGGGATGAACAATTATCTTCTTTGAGGGAGATCAGTAAAATATCAAAGAAACTCCCTCAGTCCCACATACTCATCAGGCCACTTTCCTCATGATTTATCTAGGCATATAGATTCTTCTGAGCTCACTGAAACGGGCACCCAGCCCCTGGTGTCTTTTATCAATACATCTTTGGTGGTATTCTCAGGAACTTCCACAATGTGTCAAAATAAAAATTTCAATGTCTTATTTTAATGTCTACCAGGCCACATTATGACCTCAACTGAGAGCTCATCCTCTCAAATTATGTTCAATTATGCTATTCTGCCTAACTCCCTGAATTAATACTGTACAGTGAACACCAGATGATGATATGACCCAAGGAATGTGTATCTCTGACTGTTTTAGTATCTCAGGATCCAAACGCCTCCCATCCACTTTCATTGAGATACTTCTAATTTCAGTCTTATTTTCAATCCCTTCTCCTTAATTCCTTAAATGATTTGTTAAAAATCCCCTTTGAGCACCTAAAATGTGAACTATAGAGTCCCTCGAATGGCACGGACTATCCCATGTGTCAATGCCAGTTTTACTGCCTGGCACTCCCTCTTTCAAACTCAATAATCTAGTCACATGGATCTCCATATCTTTTCCTGAGTGCAAAATGACATTTTGTAACTCCAAGTTTAAATAGACCATTATTCCCTGCCTGGAAGACTTTTCTTTCACATACTCACTGGGCTGCATGTGATAACTTTTCAAATGCTACCCTGGTAGCATTTTTTGTACGATGTCCTTTGTAATCCTTCCCAGACCACAGCAAAGGGTGCTCACTCATCCTCATGACTGACATATAATTCTATAATTCTATCATTATACTGTGTTTCCCTGATTAGATTGAGAGGATGCTCAGGAAAGGGTTTATACCTTTATTATCTTCTTATCTCTAGCACCTAACAAACACAGTAATTTACAATTGGTGGCTGTTAGTTAAATAATTTATTCAGGATCAGGAATAGAGCAGGAAAAATGTGGTCTTTGTGTGCTTCCTTGCTTTTTGAAGGGAAGGAGGTGGTTACAGCAGGAATATGAGAAATGTAGATTTTGCACTGCCTAGGTCTTCCAAACAAAGGGAGCTGTTATTCTAACAGCTCCTGTGCCCACACCTGCCTCACTTGGGAGGTCCTCACATCTTGAACACACATTTGTGGTTTTGCTTTATCTATTTTCTGAACACTGTCGTTTTCAGGGCAGTCACTAGATTAATCCCATGCTCATCTGTATCAGATCGGCTTTCAATTTGTCATGTCAAAACCAAAGATGGGGCACAGAGCAGCAGCATGGTATTGTTAAAAAAAAAAAAAAATCTCAATTCGTTTAGCTTTGAAGTATATTTTCAGACCTCTTCCTAGTTCCTCTCTGAACTACCATATTATACCAATCTCCCTGTTTTAGACAAGCTAGGCTTTCTTGGAGCCCTTAATACTGGAAAAAACAAGATGACATAAATATTTAGGTTCCCATCTCAGGTTTAGATCTAGCCTCTTCCCCATCACTCCAGGTAAGTGATTTTATCCTTCCTAGTTCTTCTTTGACTGGACAGCCAGCCCATGCTTCCAAATACTTTCTTGCTTCTCCTCTGCTCTTCCAATTCAATGTTGTATCTTCACAGTTTCAAATCTGAATCACCTCCTATTATTTTTTCACATTGATTTGATTCCTTATTCGGCTAACATGGAATTATCTACCCCTTAGTCTAGTTATTTTTCATTCTTGTCCTCCAGTGTCTATACTTTAGCTTTAACTGATATTAATAGGTGATTAATAGAGATCTAGTCCAAGAAAAAATATAAAGAGAGAGATATGATTATATGTAATAGATACATAATTTTGTGTTTTATATATGTATACATACACTAAATTTGTAGTATCAATGCACTCACTGTAGCTCTGCAAGAAATGCTCATTACATAGCCTGAAAGATGCTTGTACAAGTGAATATCAGAGTTTTGAAATATTACATTTGAAAGGGTTATGAAAGATGATCTGTTTCAATTCTCTCCAATTCAGCACAAGAAAAAGGAGGCTGAATGTGGAGATATGTCCAGGGTGAAACAGGTAGATTAAAGTCAATTAAAAGACTGAATGGTCTCCTCCTAAGATCAAGAACAAGGCAAGAATGTCCACTATCAGCACTTCTGTGTAGCACTGTATTGACTGTCTTAGCCAGAACAATAAGGCAAGAGAAATAACTAAAAGGGGTTACAGTTGGAAAGAAAGAAGAAAATTTTCCCGATTCACAGACAACCACATTGTATATGTGAACAGTGACAAAAATTTCCAAGGAATCCACACAATAAATAATAAAGTTAATAAAAGAATTTATCAAGCTATCAGGATATGTCACCATAGACACGCCAGTTGCGTTTCTATTTACCAACAAAAAGAAATGGAAAAATATATACATTTGAAAAATACCACATATTTTAAAGCATAAAATAACAGGGAAAATTAACCGGTTTTCGTTTTTCTTTTTCTTTTTTTTTTTTAAGACAGAGTCTCACTCCGTCGCCCAGGCTAGAGTGCAGTGGTGCCATCTTGGCTCACTCCAAACTGTCTCTTGGGTTCAAGCCATTCTCCTGCCTCAGACTCCCAAATAGCAGGGATTACAGGAGCATGCCACCACACCCAGTTAATCTTTGTATTTTTAGTGGAAATGGGGTCTCACCATGTTGGCCAGGCTAGACTGGAACTCCTGACCTCAAACGATCCACCCGCCTCAGCCTCCCAAAGTGCAGGGATTACAGGCTTGAGCCACCGCCCCTGGCATATC
>NW_012115999.1:17872-21876 GCF_000951035.1 Colobus angolensis palliatus
GATTCTTCTTTCTTCTGCCTCACCCTCCCTAGTAGCTGGGACTACAGGTGTACACCACCATGCCCAGCTAATTTTTGTATTTTTAGTAGAGACGGGGTTTCACCATTTTGGCCAGGATGGTCTCAATTTCTTGACCTCATGATCCACCTGCCCTGGTCTCCCAAAGTGCTGGGATTACAGGCATGAGCCACCACACCCAGCCAATAATGTACTCTTCTAACCCTTCCCCCAAACACAATCAAGTCAACCTAAATGATTCACTTTGAGCTTCACAAGCTTTAGTCTATAGGAACTGGACAGGTAAGTTAGAAGGAGTATCAGATAAACAAATTCAGAGGAAAAGTGGATTCTGGGGCCAGATGTTAGTCCATTTCTTTTCTCTCTTTTGCTTTAACCATTTGTATTGCAGTTGCAGCAAATATTGTCTAAATGAGAAAAACAAAGGAAGGGCATTGCCATAGTCAAAGAGGGAAATAATGAAAAGGGAGAATAAATACAAGGAAAAAAGATGATTCGAGAAGCAAGTCAAAAACCACAGAATGGAGAAAAATCTAATATTTATTAATTACCTACTATACATCAATTTCAGTCTTAGTTGCTTTACATGAAATATCTTTATTCCTCAGAACAACTCTGATAAAGAAATATTGTCATTGCCCTTTTATAAATAATCTGAATCTCAATGAGGATCATCAACTTGCTCTAGGTGACAAAAATGAAGTGGTAAAATGAAAAGTGTTTATTGCGCAAAGTCCCTAGTCTTTCCTGTGCACCAAGCTTTCCTATAGGTAAAGAAGGGACCATACGCATGATTCCAAGGTGATGAAAGTTATATCTCTGTTGGAGTGAGTACATGAAAGACCTAAAAGATGCATTCTGATTGCAAATACTAACTAGCGAAGAGATTTTTTTTACTGTGCTTTGAAATATCTTGGCAATCATTCAAATTTGTGATCTTCTCTGAGAATGAAGAATATTTGATGTGATGTAAAACAATCCAGTAATGGCCATGATTACAATCTGCTACTAAGAAGCAAGTTACACAATCACAATTGTACAATGATGACACTGACAGTATGCATTCCCCATACACTGGGGGAATCCACCATACACTGTTAACCATTCATCTCTCACTTGGAAAACAAACAAGTTGTGAACAGGGATTATAAAGCATCACTCAGATAGAAGCTTCAATGGATTTCTGAAGAGTAAAGATGCCTTTATAGGGTGAAGCTTACTTCCCAAAAGAAAAAGTGTTTCTGAAAGCAAATGGACCTTTATGTGCTATGAGAAATATCTGCCCTCAATGGCCTCTCTTTAAGCCATGCTGAGTAGTAGAAAAGTTACGGGTCCCATATCAAGTACAACTTGATCTCATTCATATTATAAAACTCTCCTACAATCTGAAGGAGAAACTACCAACATTATGCATTATTTTTAACTTCATTTAAATTAACGAGTCTGACTTCATAACCCTATTGGGAGAAGAGTAAAGTTCCCCTTCCCAAAGACAGTGTAGGTAGGAAACATGTTTACGTATTGTTTGAATAACCCTACAATTAGGCAAGACAAGCTACTGACTATAATTGGATTTATGGGACACTGTCCCTGGAGTTTTAGAATTTGTAACACTGTACAAATAGATATTTAACTTTAATTTGCTGCATGAATTGGAGACTTTGCAAAAGCAACAAATAGCTTAAATTGCCCTACACTGCCAATGGCTGGTTCTTTGGAGGATGTTACTGCAGCACAAACATCAGGACAACTGAAGCAAGATGAAAGAAATATTTGCCATGTGTCTCCCAGCATGAGACACATGTCACCATTTTCCTGGGTTTAAGAAAGCAACTGTGGGCTTGTGTCTAAGTGTTCAAAGTCTCTGTTAATTTATGGCTGCAGAAACCTATACCTTTTTTTGCCTTTATTCACTGAGACTTCCAAATTATTTTGGATATATCTCTAGGAATGGCAGAAGAAACTGTGAACCTGGAAATCCTAACAGTTCCTAAGTAAGAAGATTATTACCAAATCAGAGGAAGAAAATCATGCCAATGGTACAGAGGTAAATAGATCAGTTAAAACGTGGTTTTGGAAAAAGAAAGAATGCAAAATGTTGTTTCTTTTCTCATTCTTTTGTGATGCTGATTAAATACACCATCCTCCTACCCTCACATTGCCAAAAGAAAGTCTTACAGCAAAGGTAATATTTTAAGGATGTATCTGTTGACTTCCTGCTTAAATTTTTCTTATTAGTGACATATTTCTTCAAACAAATATTACTATCGCTAACCTAGAGAACCATTTAAGAACAGACCGCAAGTTCATATAAATAAAACATGCCAGATATGTGAAGGAGGGGGATACGTTTTATATATGTGTGACATTAATCCTTCTATGCATACGTACAGATGAACATAACATAAAAAAATGTTTCCGGCAAACTGGACATCTGTAAAAGTATTTTTCTTCCTGGGATTTTCTCACTACCCTAAAGTTCAGGTCATCATATTTGCGGTGTGCTTGCTGATGTACCTCATCACCTTACTGGGCAACGTTATTCTGATCTCCATCACCATCCTAGATTCCCACCTCCACACCCCTATGTACCTCTTCCTCAGCAATCTCTCCTTTCTGGACATCTGGTATACCTCTTCTGCGCTCACTCCAATGCTGGCAAACTTTGTTTCAGGGAGAAACACTATTTCATTCTCAGGATGTGCCACTCAGATGTACCTCTCCCTTGCCATGGGCTCCACTGAATGTGTACTCCTGTCCATGATGGCATATGACCGGTATGTGGCCATCTGCAACCCCCTGGGATACCCTGTCATCATGAATAGGAGAACCTGTGTGCAGATTGCAGCTGGCTCCTGGATGACAGGCTGTCTCACTGCCCTGGTGGAAACGATGTCTGTGCTGCCACTGTCTCTCTGTGGTAATAGTATCATCAATCATTTCACTTGTGAAATTCTGGCTGTATTGAAATTGGTTTGTGTGGACACCTCCCTGGTGCAGTTAATCATGCTGGTGATCAGTGTACTTCTTCTCCCCATGCCAATGCTACTCATTTGTATCTCTTATGCATTTATCCTCACCAGTATCCTGAGAGTCAGCTCAGTGGAAGGCCGAAGTAAAGCCTTTTCAACGTGCACAGCCCACCTGATGGTGGTAGTTTTGTTCTATGGTACAGCTCTCTCCATGTACCTGAAGCCCTCTGCTGTAGATTCACAGGAAATAGATAAATTTATGGCTTTGGTATATGCTGGACTAACCCCCATGTTGAATCCTATCATCTATAGTCTACGGAACAAAGAGGTGAAAGTGGCCTTGAAGAAATTGCTGATTAGAAATCCTTTTAATACCGCCTGCATTTCCATCCTCATATAACAATCATACTCATCTAGAAAATCAACATTACCCAGAAAACTGCACAATTGTTTACTTAAACCAACCCTGGAAAATACTTACTTTCAATAGAAGTTTACTATTATGTCCTCTATTCTGATTTGTCTTACAAGTAAAACTTTTCATATTAACAAATCGTTTATGAAGAATAAATTATGTTTCCAGGAAGCAATTAGCATTTATTGAATACTAGTATAACATTAAAATTAGATAATTGCCTACTGTTCCATATTTACTTTCTGTAGCATCTCAGTGTCCAGCTGTGACATAAGCATAACAATACACCAAAACTGTACAATTGTGAACCTAGTAAATTTTGAAATAATTTACTCCAAATGATTTATAATTTCCCCTCAATTTAAAAAGAAATCTATATTTTTTAATTAGTGCGGATACGACTCAAAGTATACACACATGCACACACACACCCCTAATAATTTGTAAAACCAAAACAGCATCAATTTTGGAACTCTTCCTAGTTTCCAACATGTTAAAGTGGAAAAAACATGGCTTTAGATGTAATGAAATATGAGTGATTTTGTTTTGTTTCGTTTTGTTTTTTGAGACGGAGTCTCACTCTGTTGCCCAGATTGGAG
>NW_012115999.1:23346-53053 GCF_000951035.1 Colobus angolensis palliatus
AGGAATTGCAATGTAGGACAAGCCAACAAGCTGTCCAGAAGCAAAACAACGAAATGGCCTTATCTACCTGGTTGGACCCCCACAAGACTAGAAATAGTCCTCAGATTTCAGGTACTTCTGCAAGAGTCATCTTGTCCAAACAAAGCCAAGATGGAGTTAACTTCTACATAACCCAAGTATGTTTTCGTTGCTCTCCTCCCAAGGATGGAACTATACATGTAATCCTGAACTGTGTCCTGATTGCATCTTCACTATTCCATGATGAGCAGCCCCCACCACTACAACATTTTAAAAATATTATCATTGATTGATAAATAATAATTGTATACATTTATGGGATACAAGGTGATATTTTTCTCTATGTACACAGAGTGGGATGATTTATTATTTTTATTTTTTTGTTTCAAATTTTATCTTGGATTCAAGTAGTACATATACAGGTTACACAGGTATATTGCATGATGCTGAGGTTTGGGATACAAATGATCCTGTCATCCAGATTATGAGCATAGTACCCAACAGTTAGTTTTGCATCCCTTGCACCCATACCTTACCCCTGTATTATCCCCCATGTCTATTGTTGCCATAAGTACCCAATTATTAGTTCTCGCTTACAAGTGAGAACATGTGGTACTATGTTTTCTGTTCCTGCATTAAATGGCTTAAGATAGCGGACTCTAGGTACATCCATGTTGCTACAAAAGGCATGATTTTGTCCTTTTTATGACTACCTAGTATTCCATGGTATATATGTACCACATTTTCTTTATCTAATCCACCATGGGAACCTAGGATCGGCACCTAGGATGATTCCATGTCTTTGCTATTGTGAATAGTCCTGTGATGAACATATGAGTGCATACATCTTTTTAGCAGAATGATTTATTTTCTTTTGGATATATACCCAGTAATGGGATTGGTGAGTGAAATGGTAGTTCTAAGTTCTTTAAGAAATCTCCCAACTGCTTTTCACAATGGGTGAACCAATTTATGTTCCCACCAACAATGTATAAGCATTCCCTTTCTGAGCATTTCCATTTCTCTGCAGCCTTACCAGCATCTGCTGTACTTTGGTTTTTTAATAACAACCATTCTGACTGGTACAAGATGGCATCTCATTGTGATTTTCATTTGCACTTTTCTTGTGATTAGTGATGTTGAGCATTTTTTCATATCCTTGTTAGCCACGTGTATGTCTTCTTTTGAGAAGTGTCTGTTCATGCCTTTTCCTTACTCCTTAATGGGGTTATTTGGTTTTTGCTTGTTGAATTAAGTTCCTTTTAGATTCTAGATATTAGACCTTTGTCAAATGCATAGTTTTCAAACTTTTTCTCCCATTTTGTAAGTTGTCTGTTTACTCTGTTGATAGTTTCTTAAGCTGTGCAGAAGTTCTTTAGTTTAATTAGGTTCTACTTAATCAATTTTTCTTTTGTTGCAATCGCTTTTGAGGACTTGGTCATAATTTCTTTCCCAAGGCCAATGTCCAGAATGGTGTTTGCTAGGTTTTATTCAAGGACTCTTACAGTTTGAGGTCTTATATTTAAATCTTTAATCCATCTTGAGTAAATTTTTGTGTATGGTGAAAAGGAGTCCAGTTTCATTCTTCTGCATGTAGCTCGCCACCTACCCCAGTACCATTTACTGAATGGGGAGTCCTTCCTTCATTGCTTATTTTTGTCAGCTTTGTAAAGATTAGATGGCTGTAAGTCTGTGGCTTCATTTCTGGGTTCCCTATTCTGTTCCATTGGTCTATGTGTCTGTTTATGTACCAGTACCAAGCTGTTTTGGTTATGGTGGCCTTATTGTATACTTTTTAGAGTTGGGTAATGTGATGACTCCAGTTTTGTTCTTTTTGCTATCGCCTTGGGTATTCAGGCTCTTTTTTGGTTCCATATGAATTTTAGCATAATTTTTCCAATTCCATGAAAAATGACTTTGGAAGTTTAATAGGAATAGTATTGAATCTATAGATTGCTTTGGGCAGTATGGCCATTTTCAATATTGATTCTTCTAATCCATGAGCATGAAATATTTTTCCATTTGTTTGTATCATCTATGATTTCATTCAGCAGTGTTCTGTAGTTCTCCTTGTGGAGATCTTTCATTTCTTTGGTTAGATGTATTCCTAGGTATTTTATTTTTTGTGTGGCTATTGTAAATGGAATTGCATTCTTAATGTGGCTTTTGGCTTGAATGTTATTGATGTACAGAAATGCTACTAATTTTTATACATTGATTTTGTACCGTGAAACTTTACTTAAGCTATTTATCAGTTCCAGGACCCTTTTAGCAGAATCTTTAAGGTTTTTTACTTATAGAGTCGTATAGTCAACAAAGAGAGATATTTTGACTTCTTTTCTTATTTGGATGTCTTTTCTTTCTTTCTCTTCTCTGATTGCTCTAAGACTTTCAGTACTATCTTGAATAGGAGTGGTGAGAGTAAGTACCACTATCTTCTTTCAGTTCTCAAGGGGAATGCTTCCAGCTTTTGCCCATTCAGTATAACGTTGGCTGTGGGTTTGTAATAGAAGGTTATTATTTTGAGGTACGTCCCTTTGATGCCTAGTTTGTTGAGGGTGTTTATCATGAAGAGATGTTGGATTTTATCAAAGACTTTGTCTACATCTATTGAGATGATCATATAGTTTTTGTTTTTAATTGTGTTCATGTGGTGAATCACATTTATTGATTTGCATATGTTGAAACAACCTTGCATCCCAGGAATGAAGCCTATTTGATTGTGGTGAATTAACTTTTAATATATGCTGGATTCAATTTGCTAGTATTTTGTTGATGATTTTTTGCATCTTTCCTCCTCAGTAGTAATGGCCTGTTGTTTTCTTTTTGCATTGTGTCTTTGCCAGGTTTTGTTATCAGGGTGATGCTGGCTTCATAGAATTAGTTAGGGAGGAGTCCCTCCTTAATTTTTTGAAAATAGTTTTAGTAGAATTGGTACCAGCTCTTCTTTGTACATCTGGTAAAATGCAACTATAAATCCATCTAGTCCAGGGCTTTTTTTGATTGGTAAGTATTTGGTCCCCAATTCAATTTTGGAACTCAATATTGGATTGTCTAGGGTTTCAATTCCTTCCTGATTCAATCTTGGGGGGTTGTATGTTTCCAGGAATTTACCCATTTCCTCTAGATTTTCTAGTTTGTGTGCAGAGAGGTGTTCAGGATAGTCTCTGAGGATCTATTGTATTTCTGTCACAACAGTTATAATGTCATCTTTGTCATTTCTGTTTGTGGTTACTTGGATCTTCTCTCCCTCTTTCTTTGTTAACAAATACAGAGCAGTTTATACTTTCTACCAAGTCAAACCGAATCTATTCTAGCTCCTCCTGACCCAAAGGAAGGATAGAACATGTAGCTGATGGTCCAGGTGACTCAGGTTTCTTGACTTTGCTTTTTCCATGCAGGATAATGACTGAACACATCCTCTGCCCTACATAATTTTGCCTTAGGGATCTTTCTTGAATCCATTTCTATACTTAACACCTGCTGCTGACTTCCTTCTCCCTTGGCACCTTTACTCTAAAGGTCAGAAAGGCTTACTATTATCTTTTCAAACCTTACTTGCAGCTGGGGTGCTCACGAAAATAGTTCCTGTCAATAAGACGTAAGTGTAAGTTTACTAGGGGCTATGGGAAGGGTTTTGCTTGTAATTCAAAGGGGCCTAAAGGCAGTGTCTGCCTTGAATGTGGTCACTACGTTGTGACTGTGAGGGGATAAGCATGGTAGAATGACCGAGGAAATTGTACACAGGCCAGTATGACAAGCCAAGTCACTGACATGAGCTATTTCACACTACTGTTACACTTACTTTTAATCTCCTATACACAGTCAGACAAAGCTAGCACACCCTGCTTTTCCCAGAGCAGAGCTGGAGAGCAGGGTGCATGCACAAGACCCTGACAGGGGCACACAGGATCTACTAGTCAGTGCCACCAGAATGACTTCTCACTGCCTATGCCTGTGACTAAATGCCATCAAATGACATGTGAACAAACCTGGATACATTCCTACTTGTGGATAGTGCAAAAGATTGCATTAAGGGTTATTTTTTTGAAGTGTTTAAGTCCACCAAAATTGTATCTCAAATTTGAAATATCATTAAGAGTCCTAACAGAAGATAAAAAAATTGATCAACCCTGCTGCCTTTGCTCACATTAGTAATCACATTTAGTACAAATATATTTTCCTAGATGGATGTCTAATTGTGACTATGAAATATCATTAATGAGGTGGGCGGATCACAAGGTCAGGAGATCAAGACCATCCTGGCTAACACGGTGAAACCCCGTCTCTACTAAAAATACAAAAAAAAAAAAAAAAAAACTTAGTCGGACGTGGTGGCAGGTTCCTGCAGTCCCAGCTACTCAGGAGGCTCAGGCAGGAGAATGGCATGAACCCGGGAGGAGGAGCTTGCAGTGAGCCGAGATTGCGTCACTGCACTCCAGTCTGGATGACAGAGCGAGACTCCATTTCAAAAAAAAGAAAAGAAAAGAAATATCATTAATGTAATATGTGCAGTCATGAGTCACCAAATCTACATTAAGTAAATGTCAGCCGGGTGTGGTGGCTCACACCTGTAATCCCAGTGCCTTGGGAGGCTGAGGTGGACGGATCATGAGGTCAGGAGTTTGAGACCAGCCAATATGTGGAAAATCCATCTCTACTAAAAATACAAAAATTAGACAGGTGTGGTGGTGCATGCCTGCAGTACCAGCTACTTGGGAGGCTGAGGCAGAAGAATCGCTTGATCCAGGGAGGCAGAGGTTGCAGTAAGCCAAGATCAAGCCACTGCACTTCAGCCTGGGCAACACAGCGAGACTCCATCTTAAAAAACAAACAAACAAAAAGTCTGACTTAGGAGAACTATCTTTGGAGATATGATCTAAACTATGGTAATTCTAAATCCATGCAATGGTAAGTCAAATTAAATTGATACCTTGTTGAGATTATAAATTGCATCATATTTTGCTTATCCATCATTTCCCACTGAATGGTAGATTATTTTACACTCATAAAAAATTAAAGTCCAAAAATGTGACGCAATCTGGCCTAGACCCTCAGGCAGCTAGTGGCACAATGATTCATAAGACTCCACCTGTGACTTTAATATCACCACCCTTTTATTATTTGACACTGTCTCTCAATTGCCTTGAGTCTCGCTTCAGCTTCACTTTGCAACTTATTTTTTTTCCCCAAAGACCACTGCAGTATTTTCAAAGATTGGAGCCTGCACAAGGGAGATGGGGATGAACTGACAATTCCTCTTATAATGCTTTTTAGGATCAAGGTTGACCTGATTACCTAAACAGTTACAATTGGCTCTCAACTAGCACAGAAGTAAATCAATACAGAGTGGCTTCTATATGACCAAAAAAACACGGTCCCACCACAAATAATTGTATTGTAATGAGAAAGAGGGCTACATAGTATGGAAAAAAATTAACCAGGAAACAAAGGCAAGGCTTTGAATGCCACAGAAATGAGGGCTAGCAGGAGCTTACAGGGGAGAATGATTTATTTACAATGTGTTAGGAACATAAGGAAAGAACAACTGAAATACACATGGAACAGAGTCCTGGCTGCAGTGATAATACTCAAAGTAATAATAATAAATAGTAAAAATCCAGAATGCTTATTGAGTTATTACTGTGCTCTAGACACTCTTCTACATTCTTTACATGCAGTAATTTCATATAACCAATAATGTTAGAGTTGCTATTGGTAATATTTTATTCCATTTCATCAACCATATTGTCACTTTCACTTTCCAAATGAGCAACCTGAGTAAAAAGAGATTAAATGGCTTAGGTTGTTTACAAATCAGGTATGTGGTGGAGCTGGAATCCAACCAATTCGACAAAGACCCTTTCACTTAACCATTATGTTAGTCTAATTCTCACAATCAGCTGAACGTCCTTGAACTCATGTTTCCCTCTCAGCTTCACTAAAAAGCAGCTCTGCTGGAAAAACTGTGGAGCCCAGGTTCTTCAAAAGGTTCTGAGGTTGGACTAAACCTGCAAATCCTTGTGTGTGACCTCTCTTGAGAGTACAGGCAATGGTGGTTTACTTACAAAGACAGGGCAGATTTAGGGATAACTTAAACTAAAACACAAATCATAATCAATGCCCACCTTAGCCCTTGAGGATTCACAATAATCTATATACAATTGACCCTTGGACATGGGTTTGAATTGTACAGGTCCACTTATGCATGAATTTTCTTCCACCTCTACCATCCCTCAAACAGCAAGACCAGCCTTTCCTCTTCCTCCTCTTACTCAGCCTGCTCAACATGAAAAACATGAGGACGAAGACTTTTATGATGATCCACTTCCACTTAGTAAATACTAAATATATTTTCTTTACCTTATGATTTTCTTAATAACATTTGCTTTTCTCTAACTTAATTTATTGTAGAAATGTAGTCTATCATCCATAAAACATGCAAAATATATGTTAGTCAAGTATTTATGTTATCAGTAAGGCTTCCAATCAACAGTAGGCTACTAGTAGTTAAGTTTTGGGGAAGTCAAAAGTTATACACAGATTTTAGACTGTGTATAACTTATCATGGAGTTAGGGGTTGGCATCCCTATATTCTCTTGATAGAGATGGGGAAATGCTGAGATATGAATCCAGGTAGCATAGTACACACTTCCTCCTTCTAAACATCTTCAGGAATAATCTCTCAGGCTATCATGCAATTGAAGTTGAAGATATCTCCTTCCTGGACTAGCAATTTTAAATAATTATTTAAAAGTTACAAAAGTGAACATATGTATAATATACCTATATCATGTGTATTAGCCAACTGATTCTTTTTTTAAAAGTATACAAATAAAATGAGGTAAAAAGGAAATTAATAACAACAAAGGCTTCTATTTACAATGGCATTGGCTCAAGACACATTGATTCACTTTTTTTATGGAACTACCACATGTATGAAGTTGTATCAGCTATTATTTATTTATTTAGGTATTTTGTGTTTCCATTTGTAAACTGTAAGTCTCAAGAGGACACCAGCCTTTCCATTTCTATACTATCCTGAATCTCCAGTTTCTTCAACAGTGCTGAAGATTTAAACAGTACTTTAAATAAATATGTCAAATGAACCAAAAGCAGATATTAGAAAACAAAAATTTAACTCAGGTGAATTCATAAAAAATTAACAGTAAATGAAATATTAGTTAGCTCATTTAAAATAAAAAGAAAAATAGAAATGTATTAAATTGTGAACAATACAAGCAGCAGAATCATATATAAAGATGTAATTTTTAGAATGAGAAAATGTTATAATACAGTGGCGTATTAATTAATTTGAAAATCCTGTTGCAATGGAGGATTTTTAAAAAAATAAAACGTAAGACCTCGAACTATAAGAATCCTTGAAGCAAACACCATTCTGAACACTGGCCTTGTAAAAGAATTTATGACTAAGTACTTGAAAGCAATTGCAACAAAGACAAAAATTGATTAAGTGGGACATAATTAAACTAAAGAGCTTCTGCATAGCAAAAGAAACTATCAGGGCATGTTGGAGTTTGTAGTAAACTATAGCTCTTGGTGATTCTAGCTGAGCAGGGCTAGTAAAGGCAAAGGATAAAAATCTGTCTCTCTCACCATGGTTTCTCCAAAAAAGGTTTACACTGATTTACCTATGAGTCCATCTTTGTGACTGTTAAACAAAGACCTACATGTCCCGGTTTCCTTAGTGAATTGGTTTTTTGTTCAGCAGATATTTTACAGCAGCTTTTACATCCTTATTTCTCAAGCTATAGATTATAGGATTCAGCATGGGGGTCACTACCCCATAAAACAGAGAAATGAGCTTGTCTGATGCTTGCAATTTGTCTTCCCCAGTCAGGTCTTGAGACTTCGGTTTTGCATACAGAAATAAGATGGTACCATAAAATATGATCACCACAGTCAGGTGAGCTGAGCACGTAGAAAATGCCTTGCATCTTCCTGTGACTGAATTCATTTGCAAGATGGTGTACAAGATGAATATATAGGAGAAAAAAATGACCATCAGTGGAAGAACCAGGAAGGCCATATTTGATATCACCATGGTGATAATATTGAGGGATATATCAGCACAAGCTAGCTTGAGGACAGCTAATATTTCACATGTGAAATGATTGATAATATTATTCCCACAGAAAGGCAGCTTCATGGCAAGTAATGTTTGTACAACTGAATTGATTCCACCGGAGAGCCAGGACACAGAAGCCATCAGGACATATGCCACCTTGCTCAGGATGATAGGGTATCTCAGCGGGTTACAGATGGCCACGTAACGATCAAATGCCATCATGCCAAGAAGTAAACATTCTGTTGACTCCATCGCAAACCCAAAGAACATCTGCACTGCACATCCAGAGAAAGAAATGTTTCTTTTCTTTGAGATTAAGCTCACCAATGTTGAGGGAACAGAGGAGGAAGTATAGCAGATATCTAGGAAAGAGAGGTTTCCCAGGAAGAAGTACATGGGTGTGTGAAGACGAGAATCCAATATGCTTGCTATGATTAGAACACCATTGCCAATTAGAATCACTAGGTACATAACTAGAATGAGAGCAAAGTAAATGATCTCAATCTTTGGGTATCCAGAAAGACCCAGAAGAAGAAATTCTGACACAAGTGTCTGGTTAATCTCACCCATGTCATCTGCTTTCAGGAAATCAAAAGAAGATCTAACATAAAATGTATTTACTGCCAAGAAACAAACAGTACAAATTACCCGAACAATCATTCTTTTGGCACATATTAGAAGGAGTGCTTGCTTGAAGTTCTGACATCCAGTTATCTTCAGTAATGTGTGTGACTAGAATACAGTGAATCTGGGAATGATGGAAATATCTATACCTCATCGCCAATATGTGAAGATCTACCTACGATCAGACACACATGCAGACAGAACCTTTCCTGCCCTTGAGGACGTGTTCCTGAGTTGAGGACACTCTCCCGAGCTGAGGTTTCTGAAACCCCTGGCCAATCAACAACTCTAAGCCTAACATCTTCATTTCATCAACCCCAACAAACAAGCAGTAAAGAGGGCAAAAGACTACTCAACAAGACTGGAATTTTAATTCAGCAATTTACAAAGTGGTTAAAATTTCACAGCAATTTTTGTGTGTTTATATTTTGTATAGGTCTGATGCTAACACCTTATAGTTAGTTTAATTGTGTATTTTATAGACATTTAATAACAATACATTGAATCGCATACCCTGACATTTGACAACTATTTAAAGGCATAGTTAATTGTTGATCTCATAGTATCTTGTATGACTGTTCCTATGACAAGACCATAGCACAGAACAGCTCCACATAAACATGATAGTCTTTGGAGAACGTTACATGGTCTCTTTACACATTTCACTCTGTAGTTTAAGAATCTGTCTTGATATTTACTCATTTAAGTCAACTGATAAAAATAGTAATAATGTTTAAATATTTCATATAAATATGTATATATGTGTATGTATACCACTTTACGATTTACAAATTATAATATTCTTTATATTAACCCCACTTTTCAGCTATAAAATATGGAACTTGGCCAAGATTAACTAGGTAGTAAATAATAAAATGGAATGTAAAGCTAATATTTTTGACACCAAGTCTAGTTCTGGCTTCACTAATTTTCATATACATGTAAAGCATCTAGAAATTTTATTTATTTATTTTTTTTTGAGACAGAGTCTCACTCCACCACCAGGCTGGAGTGCAGTGGCGCAATCTGGGCTGACTGCAACCTCCACCTACAGGCATGTGCCACCATGCCCTGCTAACTTTTGTATTTTTAGTAGAGACAGGGTTTTACTGTGTTGGCCAGGATGGTCTCCATCTCTTGACCTCGTGATCTGCCCACCTCAGCCTCCCAAAGTGCT
Organism: Colobus angolensis palliatus; assembly: GCF_000951035.1. Taxonomy (NCBI): domain Eukaryota; kingdom Metazoa; phylum Chordata; class Mammalia; order Primates; family Cercopithecidae; genus Colobus; species Colobus angolensis. The sequence goes on from NW_012115999.1 coordinate 33,255, forward strand.
GGGATTACAGGCATGAGCCACTGCACCCGGTGAGCATCTGGGAAACCTAAAAACCTTCAGATTGTCTTTTAGTGTTCAGGGCAGGTCCTGAGATTCTGCATTTCTTGCAGGTGCCCAGGTGACACTTACACCACTGGTGCCAAAAGCACTTGAGTAGCAAGGCTTAGTCTATACTGAGTTGGCCAATTATCTAGATGTTTCTAATTCAAGCCAATTTTCTTTTGCCTTATTATATAGATTGGCAATAAGAACCTGGAAAATTTCAAGAGCATAACTCTTTGATGTCTTAGAGAAACTCCAGATTGACACCATGTTTTTAAATACTCTTTTAAAATATTATTGAAACACATATTTTTAAAAAGCAGCATTTGTAAAGTGCCTGTCATTACAATGTTCACAATTCAGATAGGGATATAAGAAAAGAACATATCGAAATAATGTATAGTCACTTTCTATAGCTTACGTGAAAATTACAGTTTTTCCCAGAAGGAAGAATTTTATGAGAAATAAATTAGGCCAAGGAGAACTCCGGAGTTTCAGTCTTCAGCTGACCCTGGTAGTATGGAAAAGAATGAGACAGGGTTAAAAGAGAAAAGGGCTATCTCAAAAGTGAGAATTTAGACCAAAGTTAGGAGTAAGCCAACTGGCAAAACAAGGGAGTTTCTGTGAAAGAGTGCTGGGAAACACATCTGAGAAAGAAAGTCTGACAGGTGCATATAGAAAGGCTCTAAAATCAGGCAGAAAAATTGGCATTTCTTTTGGTGGAAAAGAGGTCCCTCACTAGAAAGCACAGGGTGTGGGGTAAGCACCTACCCCATTAGACTTCAGCAGTTCTCTGAATTTGATCCCATAGAATATGGTGTTACAAGATTTTTTAGTAGAAATGTAATTCAGGGAATTAAAGCACTTAGATTAGTGGAGTTGTCACTAATTACAGACTAGGCCTGAAAATTGATCTTTCCATAATTACTACTAGATTTAATTTTGGTGAAAATCACAAGTGTAGGTTTTGCATGGGCTAACAGTTTGAAGGATGGTAGCACACCCACTCTTCCCCACACTGTGACTGTTGGTCACATGATAGTCACTGGGAAGTTTTGTGTAGAGCAGGTATTATTGGGAGTCAGAAATCCAACTCACAGAATCTTTACTACAGGAAAAACTTAGTTAAGGATACACAACAGAAATATTTAAACTTTGAAGAGAAAGGCAAGGAAGAGAATATACAATCTCAATCTTAAAGCCAAAAAATCTGAGCCCACAATAGATTGTTGATTTTTATTATTCAGCTTTAAGAAGGAGAGAGAGAAGGAGGGAAAGGAGGCAGGGAGGAGAGAAAGCAGGGAAGATGGGAGGAAGAGAGGAAGGGTGGAAGGGAAGGGATGGAGGGAGGAAGGGAGATAAGAAAAGGAAGAAAAGGTAAAGTCAGGAGGGAGGGAGGGAGGAAAGAAGGAAGGAAGGAAGGAAAGAAGGAAGGAAGGAAGGAAGGAAAATCTCTGCATTTATTTAGACAACTTTTATTGTAGCTTCCTATGTGCCATGTTTTGTGCCAAGGTCACATGTCTAATAACAGGCAGAGATCCAAAGTCTACTGTCTTCATATCAGTGTGCTGCCTGACAAGTGGCATTAAAATCTGTATAGAAATCAAATGTCAAAAGCAGTAAATGGTCAGTGAGAACCACAGAAAAATTGAGGTCACAAAAACAAATTGAATGTACTTTCAACAGTACCCAGAGAAAGGGCAATTATTTATATTACTTCAGATGCCTCCAGCGGGGTACAGAAATAGCCATAGGAAACACTGGGTAAGGGACAGTCACAAATGCAAAAGGAAATGAACAGCAAAACATTAATTCAAACCCACTGTCTTCTGCTCCTGACACTTTAAATTGGTTATCTTGTATATTGTGAGATAAAGGAGACTTAGGGAAAGAGCTTGTCTGTTTTGCTCATTCTTCCACACCTAAGTCTAACACAGGGACTGCACATAATACATGGGTTTTGAAACAGGTGAAAGGTTACTTTCTGGACTCATGCAATTTCCCTCCCTGTGCAGTATTTGTGGATTCATGAGCAGGACAACATTGGCATGCCACATTTATTCTTTCACAGCAGGCTTTAATTATAAAATATATACCTTTCATTCAGTACTGATAATCTGCTCTCTTATACAAATAACGAGCAGTTTATGTACTGTAAGTATAGAGGGATCACCTAATACTTATTTCAATATATATGACATCGGCGGCATAGTGGAAAAGTGCCTAACACTAGAATCAAAGCCTTTGGTTTGAAGTTCTTTGCCTGCAATTTACAGCCTCAGTTTTCTTATTTGCATACCTGCATTACTTTACTTGCAGAATATTCTAAAAAATATATAGAGTATCAAAATTTCTTTAAGGATTAATTAACATAATACAAGTAATAATTAAATAATACTAATAATTCACAGCTGTATTTTGGTGATAATGAATTGGTACCTATATTGCTTCAAATTATTCAAATTAAAATGCATATTGAATAGCACCTTTACTTATAGAGTTTAATTATAAGTTTCATATGATTCAGGACTTACTTTATAGTGATAAATTATGTCCACCTCCTAGAAGAACCAACTACTTTTTCATAGTGTTTATGTCAGCATTCTGAATTAAGGTCAGGCTCAGCAAGAGAGGCCGCATTCTACAGATGTAGAAGAGTAAATATTTGTTATGCAGCAGTTATTGGAATTGTTCCCCAATTCCCAGAGCAATTTAAAGTTGGAGTGAGAGATCTGTGGAATGGAGAAACTTCTGATGCATTAGGGACAGTGTCCCACAGACCCAATTAAGAGGGGTGCTGGGAACAGACTGTGGGTGAACTGAAGCTCACAAATGGAGTAGCACTCTCCTGCCCACACAACTTTTAGAAACAGGGGCTGATGTTCACGAAACAAACTTATGAAATGTGGGAGCTCCCTGGTTTAAAATATATCTACCAGAGCAAAGTTCGTTCAAAGTAAGAGATTAATAATTCAAATCATGATTACTAAAATGTAACGCTAGAAGTAAAAAAGATGTAGATATTATGAATGAAATAAAAAGGATTTAGCTATGAATTAAGTGCATTATGATTCAACTTTTTTGCTTATTTTACCTTAATTCTTTTTGATAAGTTGAATTCATATAGGATGTCTTCACTAAATTTTTTTGAAATGAAAAGTAATACAGATAAGCAATAAGTAAATCCATAGGACAAAAGCAAATTCGTAAGCTTTAAGCCATAAAAGTAAAAAGTCCGAAATGAATAGTTTGGGGTATAAATTCAGATAGGCATATTATTGAATTAACATGCTTTAGCAAAGCCTATGAAGCTACATTGTAGATATTAACACTGAGGTTCACTGTAAAATATTTGGGTTCTGAAAAATAATAGTTGGCTTAATAAAGCAGGGGAATAATTTATTCATGCACGTACACACCCCACAAAACACCACATAGGTGCATTACAATACAAATAGAAACCTGTGAGGGATGTATACTTAAAATCATAAAATCTTAGAGCTTAAAACTTCTGCAGAAGTCATACAGTAAGATTTACCTTTGTATAGATTAGTAAACTGAGATATGAAGTAAATAAATAATGTTTCAAAGTCACACAGTAGTATTTAAATAAGTCACGATTACAAGTCTAATAGTCAAGAAAATAAGCACAGGAACTCTCTGTACTATGTTTGCAATTTGTCTATAAATCTAAAATTATTCCAAAATAACATTTAAATAAATAGAAGTTAAAATATATCCAGGATTCTTATGTATATTCATTGCAGTATCACAGAAGTTTTGAGACCATAGAAGTCAGAGAAGTCAGCTAAGATTCCGCTTTCTATAAGTGAGTAAGTTGAAATATAGTGATGAAATAATGTTCAAAGTCAGAAAATCACTATTAATATTTCAATTAGTAACAACTACAAAGTCTAACATTCTAGGTGACAAATTTCCAAAATAAAGAAATGATAAATGTTTGAGATAAGTAATATGCTAAATACCCTGATCTGGTCACTACACATTCTACGTAATGAAACATCATTATTACCCTACAAATATGTACAATTATTATTCGTCAATGTAATTTTTTTGTTTGTTTGAGATGAAGTCTCACTCTGTCGCCCAAGCTGGAGTATAGTGGTGCGATCTCAGCCCACTGCAACCTCTGCTTCCCGGGTTCAAGCGATTCTCTTGCCTCAGTTTCCACACTAGCTGGGAATACAGGTGCCTACCACCATGTCTGGCTAATATTTGTATTTTTAGTAGAGACGGGGGTCTCGCTATGTTGGCCAGGCTGGTCTCGAATTCTCAACCTCAAGCCACCATGCCCAGCCAAAAGATAAATAAATAAATAAATAAATAAATAATTTTAAAAAAAGAAAACAAACTATATTGCCATGACACTCTGCTATTTTACCACATCTGATTACACACTAAAAAGAGGCTTGGCCTGGCACGGTGGTTCACGCCTGTAATCCCAGTACTTTGGGAGACCGAGGCAGATGGATCACCTGAGGTCAGGAGTTCAAGACCAGCCTGGCCCATATGGTGAAACCACATCTCTACTAAAAATACCAAAAATAGCCATGCATGCTGGCAGGCACCTGTAATCACAGCTATTTGGGAAGCTGAGGTGGGAGAATCACTTGAACCTAAGAGGTGGAGGTTTAGTGAGCCGAGATCAGCCATTGCACTCCAGCCTGGGCAACAAGAGCAAAACTCCCTCTCAAAAAATAAAATAAAATAAAATAAGAGAGGCTGACAATCACAAAAAGATACCCTTCAAAGATACCCTTCAAAAAAATTTACTTTCATGTTTAATAATTATAAAAATTGGAAATATATTTATAATGTTTTCATAGATTATATACTACTAGTAATTAAAACAATCCTTTAGCAGGAATTTTCTAACACTTGACCATATGGTCATGGTAAATACATTTTTCTTTAAGCTAATTTATCTCAATTTTTTGTTGTCAAGAAATATGATGATCAGTAAAAGACTTTTAATATTTTAAAAAGTATTTTAAAACTTTTTTGTATTTAAAAACTTGCGTTTATTTATTATATTTTACATTTTAAGAAGTTTTTTCTAGTGTCCTACTTTTTATATTAGTTTTGTCAAAAAATACGTACTGGAAACTAATATGTGCCAGGCGTTTTTTAAGTACTAGAGATCCAGTGTCTGATTTAGCATTTTGTAAAGAACTGAGGGCTAGAAAAAGAGTTGTATTGAGTACACATGACATATAATGGCCACATTATCTATATGAGAAAATAACCAATACTTCTTACAAAACTATTAAAGTAACAACTTTTTTTCCAATAAATATATTTGGGTTCTGAAAAATAACAGCTGGCTTAATAAATTAAGAAAATTTATTACTTTAGATAATTTATTAATTTAGTTAGAAAATTCCATTACTTTAATGAGGAATATATTTACATCAACATTTTGGAGTAAAAATTGACACATGAAATATAAACCTAAACATCTCTATCAATAAAATAATAAAAATAAAATAAAAGTGGGTTGTATAGTTTTTCTTTTTCCTCCCCAGAGAATAGAGTGCTTTCTTTTTAGAAATATCCACGCTAGTTTATTGAGTTACATTTTGACAAATTTATATGAGCCCCAAGAGATAATTTTAGTGAAACAGTACTTTTATCTTCATTTCTTATGCTTTACTTCTTAATAGTAATACCTAGCAGCATCTTGAAGTTCATAAAATATGTTCGTATCCATTATGGCATATAAGAAACATTTTTGAGTATCTATTATCTTCAAGAGAATGAAATTGCTACAGTCCCTCTCAAGGAAATCTGAACATAGTAAAATAAACAGATCTATAAAGTAGTGAATATAATATAATTTGATGACTAGTAGAAAATGATGTATAAGTACAATGTTATTATGTTTCTATAGTAATTTCCTCTCCCCTATTTTAATGTGCCTAGTAATTCTAAAAGGTCACAAAAAAGTTAATTAGAATGTAATGCTTTATAAGCCACATCAATAAACAGCTTAAAAGCAAAACTGCATATACTTATACCAGAGTATGGTAGCTGAAGAGCCACTATATTGCTCTCTATATCTCTTCAGTTCATCTCCTGATTAATTTCCTAAAACACTACTAGCTTAATTTTCTCCAGAATGCTCCACTATCTCAATTCAGACACTGGAATAATTTTGGTGTTCTCATCTTAATTTGAATCTTTTTCTGCCTTATTTCTTAGTCAAAGATAGATTAACTGGAGGGGAGGTTAAAAAGCTATCCGACTGATGTTTTAATTTGAAGTAAATAATCTAGGCAATGTGTTTCTCTGATGGTACCAGCTAAATTGAGTATTATTAAGGAGCTAGATTATTCCTTTCACATCTTGATCACCAACTCAAATACTACCAGTAGTGGTGAGTTATTTTTAAAAAGAGGAAGATATAGCATGGCCAGGCATGGTGGCTCAGGCCTGTAATCCCAGCACTTTGGGAGGCCGAGGTGAGTAGATCGTCTGAGCTCAGGAATTCAAGACAAGCAACATGGTGAAACCCCATCTCTACCAAAAATACAAAAAAAATTAACCAGGTGTGGTGGCAGGCACCTATAGTCCCAGCTACTCAGGAGGCTGAGGCACAAGAATCGCTTGAGCCTGGGAGGTGGAAGTTGCAGTGAGCCAAGATGGTGCTACTGCACTCCAGCCTGGGTGACAGAGTGAGACCCTGTGTCAAAAAATAAATAAAAAATTTCAAACAGAGGAAGATATAGAATAAAACATGCAGTGTGTGGGCAGGGAGTGGGTAAAGAGGGGCGTAGAGAATACAAAAAGAAAGAAAGTAAAAGTAGTACTCAAAAATCATTTAAGTGGTTTCAAAGACAAAGTTGTACTACTACATGGAAGTTCACCAAACCAATTTGTTGTTATTTCTATTCTCCATTGGTAAAATAATCAAGCATGGCAAAAAAAATTTGAACTTCCAGCCTAGTTCAATTTATTGTATAGAAAACGAATGAAAATATATAGTTGCTTATATTATATTATCTTAGTTGTAGAGTAGCTATTGGAGCCTGGTAAAGAAATCCAACTTTGACTGTATAAAGATGAACTAAATAAGTGTGCTAGTTGTATGTTTATCTACATGATCGCCTGGAAACTGAGGACTGGCACTTGGTCAAGAGAAGGATGAAATGTCCTGGCTTGTCATTAATAATGCGCTATTTGAAGTCCAAAACTCCCCTAGAGGCATCCTGTACTAATTTGTTTACAATCATGCTTTGTATGTGGCTTAATTTTTTACATGCCAGATTTTAGCTTCTGGTCAGTGGGGTATGAAAGACTTCTAATCAAACTTGAGCACTGGCTCTACTGAGACCAAAGTATGTTGATATATATATATCTTGGTGTTTCATAATTGAAAGATAAAGTATGGCTTCACAGAATAAGTTTTCTCTTCAATTTTTTGGAAAATTTCAAAAATGATCGGCAATAATTCGTCTTTAAATATTTGATAGAATTGACCAGGGAAGTCATCAAGACATGGGTTTTCTTTAGGGTGAGATTTTTATTACTGATTCATTCTCCTTACTTGGTATTGGTCTATTCTGACTTTTTATTTCTTCATAATTGTCTTAGTAGGTTGAATGTTTCCAGAAACTTATCCACTTCTTTTAGGTTATTCAATTTGTGGTATATCATTGTTCACAGTAGTCTCATATAATCCTTTGTATTTCTGTGGTATCAGTTGTACTTTCTTCTTTTTAATTTATAACTTTATTTATTTACTCTCTCTCTCTTTTTAATCCAGTGAAAGGTTAATTTCTAGTTTTATTAATTTGTTCTATTATTTTATAATTTCTATTTCATATATTTCTGCCTTGATTTTTATTGTTGCAAGAAAACTACAAACCAATATCACTGATGAACACAGATACAAAAGTCCTCAATAAAATACTATCAAACTAAGTTTAACAATACATTAAAAGAATCATACATCATGACCAAGTGCATTTATCCTTGGGATGCAAGTATGGTTCAACATATGCAAATCAATAAATAGGATGCATCATATTAACAGGATAAGCAATAAAAATCATAAGAAGCATCACAACAAGTGCAAAAAGGCATTTAACAAAATTCAATATATGATTTAAAAATAACTCAACATATTAGGTATAGAAGGAATGTACTCCAACATAATAAAGATCATATATGACAAGCCTCTAGCTAATATTATGCTCAATGGTATAAAGTTGAAAGCTTTTTCTCTAAAATGAGGAACAAGACAAGTATGCTTACTCTCATCACTTCTATTTAATATCATCCTGGAAGTCCTAGCCAGGGCATTTAGGCAAAAAAGGAAAGAGAGAAACAAAAGGTATAGGCATCCAAATGAGGAAGAAAAAAGTAAAATAATCTTTGCTTGCAGATGACATGTTCTTATATATAGAAAACCCTGAAGGCTCTACCAAATTATCGTTAGGACTAATAAACGAATTTAGTAAAGTGGCAAGATACAAAATAAGATGTAAAATTTATTTGTGTTGTTATACACTAATAATAAACTATGAGAAAAAGAAATTAAGAAAACAATCCCATTTACAATAACATAAAAAGTACATAGGATATATTTAGCCAAGAAGGTGAAAGATCCATACACTGAAACTATTGGTGCACAAGTAATTGCAGTTGTTGCCATTAGAAGCAATAGCAAAACACACAATTATGTTTGCATCAACCTAATATAAGACATTGAAGAAAGATTTTTGGAGAAGACATAAATAAATGAAAAGATTCAGAGAAATTCACAGAAATCAAAAAACAATTCTAAATTCTTATGGAATCACAAATGGTCTCAAAAATAGCCAAAGCAATCTACAGCAAGAAGAAGAAAACTGGGTATATTACATCATCTGATTTCAAAATATGCTACAAAGCAATAGTAATCAAAAGAGTATGGTACTGGCATAAAAAACCTGAAATATATATCAATGGAATACAATAGAGAGCCCAGAAATAAATCTATGCATTTATAGTCAATTGATCTTTGACAAGAGTGCCAAGAACACACAATAGGGAAAGGACCATCTCTTAAAGAAATTGTGCTGGGAAGGCTTGATAGCTACAAGCAGAAGAATAAAATTGGAACCTTATCTCAAACAACATACAAAAATTAATTCAAAATGCATTAAAGATTTAAATGTAAGACCTGAAACTATAAAACTACTAGAAGAAAACATAAGGGAAAAGCTTCTTGACATTGGTTTGGGCAACGGTTTTTTTAATGAACCCAAGAGCACATGGAACAAAAGCAAAAACAGACTAATGGGATTGCAACAAACTTAAAAGTTCTGTATAGAGAAAGAAACAATCAACAGAGTGCAGAGGCAATTTATGGAACGGAAGAAACTTCCCAAACCATACGTCTTAATTCATTTTCTGTTACTTAGAATACCTGAAACTGATAACTTTCTAAAGGGAAGAAATTTATGTTTTACAGTTATGGAGACTGAGAAGTCCAGCAACAATGTGCCACAACTAGTGAAGACCTTACTAGTGGGGACACTGCAGCGTCCCAAGGTGGTATAGGGCATTACATGGTGAGGGGACTGAGCATGCCAGCTCAGTTCTCTCTTCCTCTTTTTATAAAGCCACCAGTGTCATCCCATGATAAGCCCATTAATTCATTAACCCATTAATCTATTAATTCATTAATCCATGAATGGATTACTTTAATGCCCAAGCATCTCTTAAAGACCCCACTTCTCATTACCGCCACGTTGAAGATTAAGTTTCAATGTAAGTTACAGAGGGAACAAACTTCAAACCAAAGCACTATACATCGGATAAGGGGTTGATATTTTAAATATATTAGGAACTCAAGCAATCCAAAAACAAATAAGAATAATAACCCTACTTTAATAATTTGCAAAGGACCAGAATACATACTTCCAAAATAAGTCATACAAATGGCTAACAGGTACATACAAAATGCTAGTCATCACTAATCATCAGAAGAATACAAATTAAAACAACAATAAAATATCACCTCACACCTGTTATAATGTCTATCACAAAGATAAAATAGACAAAAGATAATAAGTATTGGTGAGAATGTGGAGAAAAAGAAGCTCTTGTATACTGTTGGTGAGAATGTAAATTGGTACATCCATTACGGTATGAAGCTTTCTGAAAAATTGAAAATAGAACTACTATATGATCCAGCAATCCCACTTCTGAGTCATATCCAAAGGAAATGAAATCAGTATCTCAAAGAGCTATCAGCATTCTCATGTTCACTGCAGCATTGTTTACAATAGCCAAGATATAAAATCAATGTAAGTTTTCACTGAAAGATGAACGTAAGAGCATTAATATTGATATTGATACACATACATATAAAATGAAATTTTATTAAGCTTCATAAAAAAGAAAATCTTTTCATTTGCAACAAAATGGATAATTCTGGAGAACATTATGCTAAGTGAAATAAGCCAGGTGAAAAAAGACAAATACTGCATGATGTCACTTATATATACATAAAATCCTAAAAAGTTGAACTCACAGAAACAGAGTACAATGGTGGTGACCAGAGGCTGTGGGGAGGGGAAAATGAGGTGTTTGTCAATATGTGAAAAGTTTCAATTATGCAGGATGAATAGGTTCCAGAGATCTAATCTACTTCATAGTAACTATAGTTTGTAATGCTATATTGTATGCCTAAAATTTGCTGAGATTTTGTCTTAAATGTTCTCGACACACAAAAAAGGATAACTTTGTGAGGTTATAAATATGTTAATTATCTTGATTGTTTTAATCATCTGATAATCTATCTATATATATGTATATCAAAAAGTTGCATTGTGATATGGTTTGGCTCTGTGTCCCCACCCAAATCTCATCTCGAATTTAATTCCCACATGTCAAAGGAGGGGACTAGTGGGAGGTGACTGGATTATGGGGGCTGACATCCCCCTTGTTGTTCTCATGATAGTGAGTGAGTTCTCATGAGATCTGATGATATAAAACTGTGTGGTACTACCCCTCGCTCTCTCCTTCTCTCTCTCTCTCTCTCTCTCTCTCTCTCTTTCTCTCTCTCCTGCCACCATGTAAGACATGCCCTGTTTCCCCTTCCCCTTCTGCCATGATTGTAAGTTTCCTGAGGCCTCCCCAGCCATGTGAAACCGTGAGTTAGTTAAATAACTCACAGTTTAATTAACTCTTTTCTCTATAAATTATGCAGTTTCAAGTAGTTCTTTACAGCAGTGTGAAAACAGGCTAATATACACTGTATACATTTAACATATATAATTTTTACTTGTCAATTATACCTCAATAAAGCTGTGAAAATGCAATAAAAATGAGCAGATAGATGGTACTCTGGTTTGAATATGCCTTCCAAAACTCATGCTGAAATTTGATTGCCAGTGGGATGATATTCGAAAGTGGAGCCTTTGAAATGTGATTAGGTCATGAGGTCACTGCCCTCATGAATGGCTTAACGTTATTATTTCAGGAGTGAGTTGATTAATGCAGAAACAGGTTTCTGATAAAATGGATGAGCTTAGCCCTATTCTCTGTCTGTCTTGCAAGCTCACTTGCCCTTCTCTCCTGCCTTTCTGCCCTTCTTCCCCTCCGCCATGGAGTGACCCTCATCAGATGCCAGCACCATGCTCTTGGACTTCTCAGCCTCCAGAACTCTCAGCCAAATAGAGTTCTGTCCTTTATAAATTACTCAGTCTGTGATACTCTGTGAGAGCAGTAGAAATTGAATTAAAACAGAGAGTAAATCTACTAAAATTTTAATAGGTCAATATGAGAGAAACAGATGGTCCAGCTGCCACATCATCTCCTCAGTCTGTAATGACTGCAAAAGATGGCCTCAATTTATTTCATGCCTGATGAATTTAAAACATATGATAATGATTCATAGAAAAATCTAAATTCCTCCAGAACCAGTGCCAATTAAAATGGTATGAGGTAAAATATGAAATTATGATTCTGAGTCAGGGTATGGCCAGGTTTATTTGTTGCAACCCCATCAAGGGACCTAAAGTATTTTGAATTGGTACATAAAATTGCCTGGAGGTAGTGTGCAAACTTTAATGGAATTTTTGGACACTAGTACACAATGTGCTAAAATGAAACACGCTGACAAATAAAGTGTAATATAATTAGGGAGATAAAGTGGTGCAATTGTAGAAAGATTAAAATTTTAAATTATGCTTAAGGTAAACATTTTAGAATGAAAGTTACATATGTTTGTTGTATCACCTCTACCAGAAAGTATTTCTGAAATGTATCTTATGTCTGAATGGAAGATATTTCCCTTATGCAAATAATCAGATTATGCAAATCTTCATTCTGTTTTAATAGCATATGCTACATGGGAGCCTTTAGAATTATCTGAACATACTCAAGTGGCTAATGTAGGATACTAGGGTTCATTAAGAAATTTTGGCTTTAATTAAGGATATGTGTATTAGTACAATTGTCTCATATAATCATCCAGAATGGCCGGCAGTCAATGGATCCTTGAGGTTAACTGTTAACTATTGGGACTAAATAATGTGATCATTACAATAACCTCAGCCATACCTAAAGTTGTGTTAACCATTCAAAATGTGCATCAAGCTAGGGAGATCAGTATTTTGTGATCTATTTAACTAATATATTATCTTCTTCTATTTCTATTTCAGAACAAATTCAAAGCCAGTAAAGATGGATACCAATGCATAATTACTACGTTCCCAGAGGACATTTAAATTGTCTTGTTTATTGCCACATTATAGTGAGGAGACATTATATTCAATTGAAAATTACTGTTATTAATTATTTTGATGATGTAATTCTGTTCCAAACTGAATGTCAAACTGAATTACAAATGATGGTAAATAATATAACCACCAGAGAATGACTGATTAAAATTTCTAAAATATAGGGTCAAACACATGCAGTATTTTTTCTGAGGAGTTTTAGAAATTATTTGGGCTGAAATCACTAGGAAACATTCCTCAAACAATCAAAAATAACTTATTATTCTGTGAGCTCTAAAATCAAAACAAGAGACTAAAAACTTGATTGAGTGATTGATTTATGAATAAATCATAAATCATATCTGGAAATGTTGTTATTCTCCATTCACAAAACTGGCAGGGGATAAGGAAATGCTGAATTTGAATGGAGCTCTGAACTGTTAACAGCAGGGGCTCTGAACAACAGCAGATGCTCTTGGAGCTTCTAAGAGCCGTTGCCCTGTCAAAACCTTTGGAACCCTAAAACCACAATTCTCATATATTACTAGAAGTGCCAACATGCAATCATAATGATGGGAGCTTTTGGCCAAATTCCATTACTACTACTACACTGGGGCAACCATGGGGATTTAGCATAGATAATTACTGTAGGAGGCCTCCAGTTTCATGCCTTTTGAAAGTCAATCATTGGCATGTCAAGCATTAATTTAGGCTGCTTCTGTTAGGAAAGTATGTAAAATTATTTTGACAACTGAAATATGCATAATATTAAGGGTCATATGGGAAGAGCATTCCAACAGAAAGATAAATGCACATAAGTGTTCCCAGTTAAATGGAAATGGGATATTCAAGAATATGAGAAAGGGGGACTGGAGGTATCCATCGCATACATGAAAAGGCCTGCTATGTCTTTGGCCACATATTAATCTCCTTGAGGAGTTTTTTACCCCATAGACAAATGGACCCCTCCCTGTTGCCAGTTATCAGAGGATGCCAAACAAGCAGCACTATGTCTACTCTCCACCATGTCAAGCACAGAAAGCTGACACTCAACTTCAAAGGTAGCAACGTTGTGACTGGTCTATAACTACACTTTAAAAAAGAAAAAGATAAATCTGCCCAGTGGCAGAATTAACACTGTATCTCATCATCAGAGAAACTAGATAACAAAAACAATAATACAGTATATACAATTCTTAGGCAGCTAAGAGTATGAAGTGGCAATTTGGTCTGCAAAATGAGCCTTATAAAAACTGAAAGATAACAAGGGAATCCATGTATGAGATGGTAAGTTACAGAACATTTTATGGACCTGAAGAGGGATAACCAAAGTGGGATAGGTCTACGCCTGTCATAAAATTTCATTCTGAATTCAGAAAAGGTCTAGAATAAACAAATGGAAGCCTTCATTAGCTCTTTGAAAGTGGTCTCTTGGGGACATGAAACGAAAAGGCAGGAGGCATTCAAGCAATGCAACAACGTGTGTAAAAAAATATGCATTCCACTGTCTCGAAGCTGAAAATGTACCAATAATTGTTATGCTTATCAACATAAAGAAATTAGAAACAAAAATCAGTTATGGACTATGCATTAATTTCCTAGGGCTGCCATGACAAAGTACCACAAACTCGATTGCTTAAAACACCAGCAATGTATTATCTACAGTTCTGGAAGCTCAAGTCTGAACTCAAAGTGTCAGCAGGGTCAAGCTTCCCTGAAATTGGTAGGGGGAAATCTTCCCTTGCCTCTTCTTAACTCTGGGTGATTTGTCAGGAATCCTTGGCATTCCTCAGCTTGTAAGGTGCTTCAGTCTCTGCCTCTGTTGTCACACGGCATTTTCCCCTCATGTGTCTTGTGTCTCTTTGTCTCTGCTGTTCTTACAAGGACGCTAGTCATCTTGAATCAAGAATTCACCGTACTCCAGTATGATCTCATCTTAACCAATTACAACTGCAATGACCCTATTTCCAAATAAGGTCACCTTCTGAGGATTCTGAGGTTAGGACTTCAACATATCTTTTAGAAGGACACAGTTCAACCCAAAATACAATGTTTACTGAAAGAATCCAGGAAGACTTAAAGCTAGCAAGTGGATTACATTGGCCATTACCCTTAGTTCCAGGTGGATAAAAATGACTCTTGAATAAGAGAGACACTCATTCGGGATCTGGATTTGCATCCTTAGAAAATAAAGCAAATACCACTACCACTATTAAAGGCTTATAACAAGCTTAGTATACTAATTTGAATGTTCATTATCTAATTAAGGAATCTATTTTACTCCAAGTGAAATATAACAAGTTATGAAGCATCATATACAATAGATTTATCATATACATGGATGTACAAAGTGGACTGAAATCTGCTTATTAAATGTGGGGAGGGTGACAGGAGACTGGTAGGATAACTTTCACAACTGAATGCATTTGTCAAAATGTATGTATGCTAAAGAAAAGAGGGACTGATGAATATATTATTGAGATATTTTTGGAAAGATATGGAAAAGTGACAGGAAAGATATAAGCACTTATAGAAACTTCTCTATTTCCAATGTTTTTCTTTGCTTGATAATATTGGTGAAAACACAGACTGCATTTTTGAGTTTTGGAGGAAGGATCAGTTGCTGAATATGATGCTGTGACAGTATCTCTAAATATAACTGTCTACCATTCCTTCAGAATAAATCATTTCTTCTTGTCATTTTTTATTTTTATTTTTATTTTTTTTTTTTTATTATACTTTAAGTTCTAGGGTACATGTGCATAATGTGCAGGTTTGTTACATATGTATACTTGTGCCATGTTGGTGTACTGCACCCATCAACTCGTCAGCACCCATCAACTCGTCATTTACATCAGGTATAACTCCCAGTGCAATCCCTCCCCGCTCCCCCCCTCCCCGCGATAGGCCCCGGTGTGTGATGTTCCCCTTCTGGAGTCCAAGTGATCTCATTGTTCAGTTCCCACCTATGAGTGAGAACAGGCAGTGTTTGGTTTTCTGTTCTTGCGATGGTTTGCTGAGAATGATGGTTTCCAGCTGCATCCATGTCCCTACAAAGGACACAAACTCATCCTTTTTAATGGCTGCATAGTATTCCACGGTGTATATGTGCCACATTTTCTTAATCCAGTCTGTCACTGATGGTCTTGTCATTTTTTAAAATGTGGGATTCGTGGGCTTTGTCTCTTCCCTCCTCAGTGGATGAGGCAGGCCTATCTGTTTGTGTTTGTCTAACCCTTCCCCATACAATAATGAACAGAAGAAGGGGAAAATCATTGGCTAGACTTTTGTTGCTGCCAGTTTTGTGGATCAGTCATCTTAATGCACTTAACAATCTAACCTCAAGGAGGGTAATCTGGGTAAAAATTATAAAAATAAAAGAAGGGTAAGTATTTACTGATATAGAAGAAAGCAACAACAAAAAAAAATTACACAAAAAGAAAAGGCTAACATGAACTGGTTATCTCAGGAGATGTTGCTAGCAAGAGACTATTACCTCTTGGATGTATATTAAAATGCCATCCACAAAGACAAAGCTATTTTCCTGCAGAAACCATCTTTCTTTAAAACCTTTGTTTAAAACACATTCAAAGTATCATGTGCTCTAATGGTGGAGGACAGTAAGCAAAGTAGCAAATATTTGACAAATCGAAACCATTGTTAGGTCAGGGTAACTTGTTGAGCTTACACACCCACCACTGACAAGCCCAGTGTTTGCTGAGGAAGCCTATGGGAATCTCTTTAGCTTCCTCAAACTAAGGTATATTTGTAGGTTACTAACAAGGTTATGATAGTGTCCTTGGCAAATCAACATTTGGGGTTCAAAATGTGTACTCAGACTATTAGCAAATTGAAACCATTGTTAGGTCAGGGTAACAAGCAATAAGTCATTAATGCCAATAACATGTTTGATGTAATTACAAAAAGATACATTTAGCAAGAGAATAGAATAATTATAAATATATATATGTCCCAAACTGGGAGTACCCAATACAAATAAAATTAGGTTGGTGCAAATGTCATTGTGGTTTTGATAAAATTCAGCATCCCTTCATGATAAAAACTCTCAACAAACTAGGCATAGAAGGAATATATCTCAGCATAACAAAGGCCACATATGACAAACCTACAGAAAACATAATACAGAATGGGGAAAATCTGAAAGCCTTTCCTCCAAGAATTGGAACTAGATAAGAAAACACACTTTCACCACTCCTATTCAACATAGTACTGGATGTCCAACCCAGAGCAATTAGGCAAATATATAAACAAATGAGAAAATAAGTAAATTAGAAAAGAGGAAGTCAAATTGTCCTTATCTGCAGATGACATGTTCTTTTATTTAGAAAAATCAAAAGACTCCACCAAAAACTCTTAGATCCAATAAACAAATTCAGTAAAGTTATAGAACACAAAATCATTATACAAAAATCAGTAACACTTCTAGAAACTGTAAACAAAGTAGCTGAAAAGGAAATAAATAAGTAAATCCCATTGATAATAGCTAAAAGAAAATACTTAGAAATAAACGTAACCAAGGAGGTAAAAGATTTCTATAAGAAAAACCTCAAAACACTGGTGAAAAAAATTGAGGACAGAAATGGAAAGACTTTATCCACACTCATGAATTAAAAGAATTAATACCATTAAAATGACCACACAACCCACAGCACCTACAGATTCAATGCAATCCCTATTGAAATGCCAAAGTCATTTTTCACAGAAACAGAAAAAGAAATTCCAAGATTCATATGGAACCAAAACAGGGCCCAAATAGCCAAAGTAATCCTGAATGGAAAGAACAAAACTGGAGACATCACACTATCTGACTTCACAATATATTCCAAGGCTATAGCAAACAAAATATCATGGTGCTAGTATTAAAATAGACACATAGACTGACAGAATAGAGAATCAGAAATAAATCCACATTATTTACAGCCAACTGATTTTTAACAAAGGTATCAAAAACATATATTGGGAAAGAGACACCCTCTTTAATAAGTAGTGCTGGGAAAACTGAATATCCATATGCAGAAAAATAAAACTAGATCCCTAAGTCTCACTACATAAAAAAAAATCAACTCAAAGTGGATTAAATACTTAAATGTAAAACCCAAAACTATAAAATTATTAGAACTAAACATAGGGGAAACACTCCATGACACTGATCTAAGCAATGACTTCATGGTTAAATCCCAAAAGCACAAGTAACAAAAATAAGAAATAGACAAATGGGGCTATGTTAAAGTAAAAAGTTTCTGCACAGCAAAGGAAACAATCAAGAGTAAAGAGACAGCCCACAGAATGAGAGAAACTATTTGCAAACTATTTATCCAACAAAGGACTAACATCCAGAATACACGAGGAACTCAATAGCAAAAGTAAACAGTCCCATTAAAAAGTAGGCAAAGAATCTGAATAGATGTTTTTCAAAAGAAGACGTACAAATGGCCAACAGGTATGTAAAATATGCTCAACATCACTAATCATCAGGGAATGCAAATCAAAACCACAATGAGATATTAGCTTACCCAGCTAGAATGGTTGAATGGCTGTTATCAAAAAGACCCTCTGCCAAAAAAAAAGAAAAAAAAAAAGCAGATGCTGATGAGGATGCAGAGAAAAGAGAACTCTTATATACTTTTGGTGGGAATGTAAATTAGTATAGCCATTATGGAAAACAGTATAAAGTTTTCTCAGTAAAACTAAAAATAGAACTACCATATGATCCAGCAATCTTACAACTAGGTATTTATCCAAAGGAAAGGAAATCAGTATATTAAAAGGATACATGTACCCCCATGTTATTGCAGCACTATTTACAATAGCAATGATATGAAATCAACCTAAGTGTCCATCAATGGATGAATTAACAAAAAAGATTTGCTAAATATACACAATGCCATACTACTTGGCCATAGGGAAAAAAATAAAATTAAGTCACTTGCAGCAACATGATAGAACTGAAGGTCATTATGTTAAGTAAATTAAGCCAGACACAGAGAGAAACTGTTGCATGTTCTTACTTATATATGGGAGTCAAAATAAAAAGTTTTACTTACAGACAAAGAGAATAGAATGATGGATGGGGTGGGGGAAAATGGCAGATTGGAGGCAGGACAAACTTGCAGCTCCCACTCCAGTGGACAGGGCAGTGTGTGGAGACTCACACTGTGAACTTGTGCTCTAGGAACTATCACAGGAACATACTAGGAAAGCCGAGAGAATCCACACACACTTTGAAGGAAGCAGATTGCTGCTGCAGGCCCCTAGAAATAGCCAAAAAAAACTGAGTGTCCAAAGCGTGAAAGTGTCAAAGGGGGATCATCCACCCCCAAACGCACACCCTCACTAGGCAACCTGAAGGTCCATATCACAGAAGGATTTGGCCTTACCTGGAGCTGAGACAAATTTAGAGAGCCGAGCAAAATACAAGGGTAAAAGAAACAGTGGGAAGAGCCCTGTGGGCACTCTTGGTCCCCTGGAAAGCCATTTCTGACTTTGTCTCACACAGGTTCTTGAGGAGGGCTGCAGAGGAACTAGGAAAAGATCAGAGGGAGAAGGAAACTTCCAGCTGATCTTTGTAACAATTTCAACAAAACGCTAAGTTTCCTGGACAGAATCTGAGGGAGGAGGTGAATTGAAGTGCAGACATAGCACAGAAGCTGCAGCAGGCAGGGAGGTGCAAAACCTGAAAGCCTTTCTTACTTTCCTCCACCTCCCCCCCAACCCCCGGCCCCGAGGCTGGTAGCCTGGGGCAAGTTCTCAGTCCTTCTCACCCACTACCTGGAAATTAATTCAGTGCTGTTGGTGGTGGCACTGTGGAAGTGAGAGCAGACTTTTGGGCCGCAAGGGGGCTAGGTGAGGCCTGTAACTGCTGGCTTTCCCCTACATTCATGGTAACTTGTATGTTACAGCAGAAGCAGCTGGTAGCCTGGGGCAAGTTCTCAGTCCTTCTCACCCACTGCCTGGAAATTAATTCAGTGCTGTTGGTGGTGGCACTGTGGAAGTGAGAGCAGA
>NW_012115999.1:53523-57161 GCF_000951035.1 Colobus angolensis palliatus
TAAGTTTCCTGGACAGAATCTGAGGGAGGAGGTGAATTGAAGTGCAGACATAGCACAGAAGCTGCAGCAGGCAGGGAGGTGCAAAACCTGAAAGCTTTTCTCACTTTCCTCCACCTCCCCCCCACCCCCGGCCCCGAGGCTGGTAGCCTGGGGCAAGTTCTCAGTCCTTCTCACCCACTGCCTGGAAATTAATTCAGTGCTGTTGGTGGTGGCACTGTGGAAGTGAGAGCAGACTTTTGGGCTGCAAGGGGGCTAGGTGAGGCCTGTAACTGCTGGCTTTCCCCTACATTCATGGTAACTTGTATGTTACAGCAGAAGCAGCCATAATCCACTGGGAACATAACTCCATTAGCCTGGTAACCACACCCGTAACACCTACAGCAGCCACAGCAAACCCCGCCCAATGAGCGTTTGAGCTCAAAAATGCCTAACCCTGCCTCTACCTGATGGTCTTTCTCTACCTGCTCTGGTAGCTGAAGCCAAAGGACAAAATCTCTTGGGAGCTCTAGGGTCCCGCCCACCACCTGATCCTCTCTATACTACTGCAGCAGATGCTCTCTTAAAAGTGCCACCTCCTGGCTGGAGGCCAGCTAACAAAAAAATAGTGCAAGAAACAAAACCACAACCAAGGACTCTCACAGAGCCCACTTCACTCCCCTGACATCTCCACCGGAGCAGGTGCTGGTGTGGCAGGCCAGGTTTCACTAACACGGGCCTCCACAACGGTTTCAGTACCGACTGAGTGGTTAAGTTCAATATTAAAAGTTAAAAATGCCAGTCCAAAGGCTGGAGTGTAACAAAAGCCCATCAAGAGTTTTGCCTAGGCTTTCCTGGGCCTTAAAGCATGACAAAATAATAAAGGAGTTCTTAACAGGACCCGTTTAGGAATAAACAAGTTTTATTGGGGATTTGAAGAAACTCCCAGGACTCCACAAACAAGTTTATTGGAGGTGTGAAGGAACTCCCCAAACCTCCATGATCTAGCAGGAGACAAGATAAGGTAATCACCTCAGCACCTGGACCTATTTAGATTAAGTAAACTTACTAAGGCTCCAAAAGAAGGTCTTCAGGATTCATATCTTAGTTATAAATTAAAAGGAGTTAATCACTCATGTCTTTAGATGAATGCACACATACACATAGACACACAGCTGAGAAGATATATAAGCTCTGGAAAACTCTGTAATTTTGAATTGGTCAGGCAATAATTTCCAGGCCTTCTCCCTGTAGCTGGTTACAGAAATAAAAACTCTCTTTCTCCCCAGTTCATCTTCATTTTGTTATTGGGCAAAAAGAAACAGCAGTCCGGCCCTCAGTTTGGTTCGAAAACGCTGGCATCCTTGGCTAAGAGACTTGAAGACGGTTCACATCACAGGACTCTGTGCAGACACTCCTCAGTACCAGCCCAGAGCCCAGTGGCTCCACTGGGTGGCTAGATTCAGAAAAAAAATAACAATCACTGCAGTTTGGCTCTCAGGAAGCAACATCCCTAGAAGAAGGCGGAGAGCACCACATCAAAGGGGCACCTCATGGGACAAAAGAATCTGAACTACAGCCCTCAAGCAACAAATTTTCCCCCTGATTTAGTCTACCCAAATGAGAAGGAACCAGAAGAACAATTCTGGTAATATGACAAAACAAAGCTCTTTAACACCCCCAAAAGATCACACTAGTTCACCAGCAATGGATCCAAACAAGATGAAATCTCTGAATTACCAGAAAAAGAATTCAGAAGGTCGATTATTAAGCTAAAAAATAAGGCACCAGAGAAAGATGAAATCCAACTTAATTAAATCAAAAAATAATAATAATAATAAGATATGAAGGGAATTATCTTCACCGAAACAGCATAAATAAAAAACAACCACAACTTCTGGCAATGAGGAATAGACTTAGAGAAAAGCAAAATATACTGGAAAGTCTCAGCAATAAAATTGAACAAGTAGAAGAAAGAACTTCAAAGCTCAAAGACAAGGCTTTCAAATTAACTCAATCCAACAAAGACAAACTAAAAATAATTTTTAAAAATGAAAAAAGCCTCCAAGAAGTTTGGGATTATGTTAAATGACCAAACCTAAGAATAATTGGTGCTCCTGAGGAAGAAGAGAAATCTAACAGTTTGGAAAACAGGCCGGGCACAGTGGCTCACACCTGTAATGCCAGCACTTCAGGAGGCCGAGGAGGGTGGATCACGAGGTCAGGAGTTCAAGACCAGCCTGACCAACATGGTGAAACCCTGTCTCTACTAAAAATACACAGATTAGCTGGGCATAGTGGTACATGCTTGTAATCCCAGCTACTCAGGAGACTGAGGCAGGAGAATTGCTTGAACCCAGGAGGCAGAGGTTACAGTGAGCCAAGATCATGCCACTGCACTCCAGCCTGGGTGACAGAGTAAGACTCCGTCTCAAAAAAAAAATGGAAAACATATTTGAGGGAATAATCAAGGAAAATTTCCATGGCCTTGCTAGAGATCTAGACATCTAAATACAACAAGCTCAAAGAACACCTGCGAAATTTGTCACAAAAAGATCATCACCTAGGCACATAGTCATCAGGTTATCCAAAGTCAAGATGAAGAAAAGAATCTTAAGAACTGTGAGGCAAAAGCATCAGCTAACCTATAAAGAAAAACCTATCAGATCAATGGCAGATTTTTTATCAGAAACCCTACAAGTTAGAAGGGATTGGGGCCTTATCTTTAGCCTCCTTAAACAAAATAATTATCAGCCAAGAATTTTGCACCTAGTGAAAATAAACTTCATAAATGAAGGAAAGATACATTCTTTTTCAGATGAACAAACGCTGAGAGAATTTACCACTACCAAGCCAGCACCACAAGAACTGCTAAAGGAGCTCTAATTCTTGGAATTCTTGAAATACACCAAAGGAGAACCTTGTTAAAGCATGAATCTCACAGGACCTGTACAGCAAGAACAAAATGAAAAAAGACAAGGTATCCAGGCAACAAATAGCACAATGAATAAATAGTACCTCACATCTCAATATTAATGTTGAATGTAAATAACCTAATTGATCTACTTAAAGAATACAGAAAAACAGAATTCACCAACCAAGTATCTGCTGTCTTCAAGAGACTCACCTAACACATAAACCTTTTTGGAGTAAACATTTAAGGCTATGAACTTTCCTCTTAGCACTGCCTTTGCTGTATCACAGGGATGCACGGAAGGTTTAATACATGCAAGTCAACAAATGTGATACACTACATAAAAAGAATTAAAAACAAAAATTACGTGATCACCTCAAAAAAACATTTGACAAAGTTTGACAAAGCATTTGACAAAGTCCAGCATCCCTTTATGATTAAAAGCAATTAACAAAGTCCAGCATCCCTTTATGATTAAAATCCTCATCAAAATCAAGGACATACCTTAAGATAATAAAAGCCATCTGTGACAAACCCACAACCAACATAACACTGAACAGGGAAAAGTTGAAAGCATTCCCCCTGAGAACTGGAACAAGACAAGGATGACCATTCTCACTACTTCTGTTCAACATAGTACCGGAAATCCTGGCCAGAGCGATCAGGCAAGAGAAAGAAATAAAGGGCATCCCATCAATGATAGATTGGATAAAGAAAATGTGGTACATATACACCATGGAATACTATG
>NW_012115999.1:61626-69583 GCF_000951035.1 Colobus angolensis palliatus
AAACCCCATCTCTACCAAAAATACAAAAAATTAGCCAGGCGTGGTGGTGGGCACCCATAATCCCAGCTACTGGGAAGGCTGAGTCAGAAGAATCACTTGAACCTGGGAGGAGGAGATTGCAGTGAGCCAATATTGCGCCATTGCACTCCAGCCTAGGTGACAAGAGTGAGACTCCATCTCAAAAAAAAAAAAAGAGGAAGTCACACTGTCACTCTTTGCTGATGATATGATTGTATGCCTAGAAAACCCTAAAGATTTTTCCAAAAAGCTCCTAGATCTAATGAATGAATTCAGCAAAGTTTCAGGATACAAAATTAATGTATATAAATCAGTAGCTCTCCTACACACCAACAGTGGCCAAGCTAAGAATCAAATCAAGAACTCAACCCCTTTGACAGTAGCTGCAAAAAAATTAAAATACTTAGGAATATACCTAACCAAGGAGGTGAAAGACCTCTACAAGGAAAATACTGTTGAAAGAAGTCATAGACAACACAAACAAAAGGAAACACATCCCATGTTCACGGATGAGTAGAATCAATGTTGTGAAAATTGCCATACTGCCAAAAGCAATCTACAAATTCAATGCTATTCCCATGAAAATACCACCATCATTCTTAAAAGGATGAGAAAAGACAATTCTAAAATTCATATGGAACGACAAAAGAGCCCGTACAGTCAAAGCAAGACTAAGCAAAAAGAACAAACCTGGAGTCACCATATTACCTGACCTCAAACTATACTCTAAGGCCATAGTCACCAAAACAGCATGATACTGGCATAAAAATAGGTACTTAGATCAATGGAACAGAACAAAGAACCAAGAAATAAAGCCAAACACTTATAGCCAACTGATCTTTAACAAAGCAAACAAAAACATAAAGTGGAGAAAAGGCAACCTATTCAACAAATGATGCTGGGATAATTAATTGGCAAGCCACTTGTAGAAGAATGAAACTTGATCCTCGTCTCTCAACTTACATAAAAATCAACTCAAGATGGACCAAGGATTTAAATCTAGACATTAGCTTAGGCAAAAACTTCATGAATAAGAACCCAAAAGCAAATGCAACAAAAACAAAGATAAATAGATAGGACTTAATTAAACTAAAATGCTTCTTCACAGTAAAAGAAACAATCAGCAGAGTAAACAGAAAACCCACAGAGTGGGAGAAAATCTTCACAATCTATACATCTGACAAATGACTAATATCCAGAATCTACAAGGAATTCAGATGAATTAGCAAGAAAAAAACAAGCAATCCCATCAAAAATTGGGCAAAGGACATGACTAGACAATTCTCAAAAGAATATAAGCAAATGAACTGGTTGTGGCGGCTCACGCATGTAATCCCAGCACTTTGGGAGGCCTAGGTGGGCAGATCACTTGAGGTCAGGAGTTCAACACCAGCCTGACGAACATAGTGAAACCCTGTCTCTACTACAAATACAATAATTAGCCAGGCGTACTGGTGCACGTCTGTAATCCCAGCTACTCAGAGGCTGAGGCAAGAGAATCACTTGAACCTGGAAGGCGGAGATTGCAGTGAGCTGAGATCATGACACTGCACGCCAGCCTGGAAGACACAGCAAGACTCCGTCTCAAAAAATAATAATAATAAAAATAAAAATAAAAGAATATATACAAATGGCCAAAAAACATGAAAAAACACTCAACATCACTAATGATCAGGGAAATGCAAAACAAAATCACAATGAGATAACACCTCACTCCTGCAAGAATGGCCATAATTTAAAAATAAAAAAATAATAAATGTTGGCATGGATGTAGTGAAAAGGGAACACTTCTACACTGCTGATGAGAATGTAAACTAGTACAACCACTATAGAAAACAGTGTAGAGATTTCTTAAAGAACTAAAAGTAGAACTACCATTTGATCCAGCAATCCCACTACTGGGTATCTACCCAGAGGAAAAGAAGTCATTATACGAAAAAGATACCTGCACACGCATGTTTACAGCAGCACAATTTGCAATTTCAAAAATATGGAACCAGCCCAAATGTCCTTCAGTCAACAAGTAGATAAAGAAACTGTGGTATATATATATATATATATCATAGAATACTACTCAACCATAAAAAGGAACGAAATAATGGCATTCACAGTGACCTGGATAGAACTGGAGAGCAATACTCACATTATATTCTGTGAAGTAACTCAGGAATGGAAAATCAAACGTACATTCTCACTTATAAGTGGGAGTTAAGGTATGAGGATGCAAAGGCATAAAAATGATACAATGGACTTTAAGGATTTGGGAACAGTTTGGGAGGGGGTGAGAGATAAAAGACTACACATTGGGTATAGTGTAAACTACTCAGGTGACAGGTGAACTAAAACTTCAGAAATCCCCACTAAAGAGCTTACTCATGTAGCCAAACACTTCCTGTTCCCCAAAAATCTATTGAAATTAAAAAAAAATTACAGGAAATACATCACAGAGAATTTGGGGGTAAAAAGAATGGAATGATAGTTATCAGAGGTTGAGAAGGGTGTTTGGGAGTGGGAGGGCAATGTTAAAGAGAGGTTGGCTAGGCCGGGCACAGTGGCTCACGCCTGTAATCCCAGCACTTTGAGAGGCCAAAGCAGGTGGATCACAAGGTCAGAAGTTCAAGACCAGCCTGGCCAAGATGATGATATCCCGTCTTTACTAAAAATACAAAAATTAGCTAGGCATGGTGGCGGGCACCTGTAATCCCAGCTACCCAGGAGGCTGAGGCAGACAACTGCTTGAACCCGGGAAGCGGAGGTTGCAGTGAGCCGAGATCGCACCAGTGCACTCCACCCTGAGCAACACAGTGAGACTTCGTCTCAAAAAAAAAAGAAAAAGGACAGGTTGGTTAATGAGTAATGAGTACAGATGCACAGTTAGATAGAAGGAATAAGTTCTAATGTTCAATAGCAGAGAGTACAATGATTATAGTTAACAACAATAGTATATACTTCAAAACAGCTAGAGGAGAGGACTTGAAATGTTCCTGATACATAGAAATAATAAATGTTCAAGGTGATGGATATCTTAACTTAAATACTCTGACTTCATTGTTGCACATTCTACACAAATAATAAAATATCACACATACCCCATAAATATATGCAAATATTATATATCACTGAAAAGTGAAATAAAATTTGAAAATTAATAAAATCAAAGAGGAATTGTTTTTAATCAGAGGTTATATTCTGTTCCACATGCTTCAATTCTGACATGGGTCTAGAGAAAAAGTAAAGCTCATTTAAACAATTTTAATGATATTTGTCAGCTTAAATTGTTTACCTATTTCTAGCCTAGCTTTTCTGTACTCATTGCAGAATGTAGATGCAATATTCTAAAAGCTCATTCTGGGTTCTTATGAGTGAGAGACGGGGCAGTGTCACAGATTGATTACAGGAGTTAGAGTCACAAATGGTACATTTAAGATATTTTTATTCTCTTATATGCTGGCTGGACAACCTTCAGCAAAACAGGTGAACTTCTTATCTCAGGCTTAGATCTGTCTAATAGGAATAATTATATTAACTCATGGTAGTATTCTAAGAACTCCATCAGATATTTGAAAGCATTAGGTAAATGAGAGTGATTTATTCATTCGATTATGGAAAGTTTTCAGATAATTCTTAAAAATAAAAAACAATACTTATTAAAGACTTTTTCTGCTTATTGGGGTCTCAAAATCTTCACATAGTGTGATAATGCAGACAGCAATATATTTACTATTTGAATTGCATTAGAACAAGAATATACCAATTATATGATATAATTGGGTCTGATGACATTATCCCTGGAGTTTTAGAAAGTTTTTAATGCTCCATGTTTACCTTCTTACCTTTAATTTGTTGTAAATATTGGACCCCTCCCTGAGTAACCCCAAAAAGAATTTAAATTGCCTTGTTGTTGTAATGGCCGGTCCTTTGGAGGATGTTTCTGATGCTCAAAATGTAGCAAAACACTTAAGTCACCATAAAAGCCCCTAGAACCCATGGACCTGTATCTTTTTTCTCCAAGATTAAACTAGAAACTCTACACCTGAGTTTCAGAATTCTATATAGCTTCATCTATGAGTTTTACCCGAGAATAAACTACAGGTAAGTGGAAATTTAAAGAAAATAATTACAGCATTCTGCTTGCTATCTAATTCTCACTTATATCCCCTCACTTTATCATGAAAATGATTACATAAAATGGAGAACATTTTTTGAGGTGGTCAAGTAAGACAGCTGTTGAGAAGACTGGTCTCAAACCAAGGAAAGGAAACCATTCCTCAGGCTCAGAGGTACATAAATGATGGCATATTCCATCTTCTTGTTTTGTAAATATTGTTTTTCAATTATAGATTGTAATTTTATATGCTTTAACTGGACATATCTAATTTTTCATCTGTCATGTTTTCATCATTGAGCAACCCAGAGATTTGCATTATATGTTAGATCCTTGTCTGGGTAACATTCACAACAGAATTCTTAGGTAGGAATCCGCCTCATTTAAAGAAGAGAAAAAAAGGAGTTTCCAAGTCTTTGAGTTTCAAATCTAGACACTCTACAATGAAGTTCAGTGTTCTTTTCCAGTGTCGCCTGCCTCTTCAAAAACATTTACTCTGCCTCTTCTCTCCTTTCCCCCCAGAAGACAGAATGAGAACGTTAGATTCTGCTGTCTGGTGCTCTAACCTAGAAACATCATTGCAAGACAGATGTATTCTCTCCCATTTTCTTCAAGAGCCAAGCAATTTGAACACTATTATTGGACCTATAATCTGCTAAAAAAAATTAATTCTCTGTTCCAAATGTGTAGAACTGCAATACTATAATTTGACCATTTTCAGCAGCTGCGGTGCCCACTTTGTTTGAAAGTATTTTTAAAATAGCTGAGACATCATATCACCTGTGTGGTTACATTCAAAAGAATTGTTCAGTTCAAATTATATAAGACAAAAAATACATTTTCTACAACTGAATATGAATGTAATTCAAATTGCATGTAATTTTCTGTAAATATGAAGGAATGTAAATTACCTTTCCACCAACCTTTTCTGGACGCTCTTCGGACCAGAATTACCAGTGACCAGTGTCTGTTTATTCTTTGCCTAAGAATGTAGCTTTTTTTCACATACACTTTCAATTGTAACTAATTATGACCCAAAAAAGAATCGAATGTGTTTTAAGTTCCTACTCTCTACCCTAAACTTATATAGTGGGCTCGTTAGCTTGATCTGAGTTTAACTGTTATCATATATGCTAAGTTTTTTGTACTGAGCTGAGAGAAGCTAGAAATGCAGCACGATGCTACAAAGCTCATAAGAGGTGCAGCCAAGATTCTTTACAGCTCATGTGCATTTGACTACTATTGCTAATAATGTTCAATACACCCTAGGGCCTCTATGCGAAAACTGAAGACAAAGGGAATGTGTGCTTTTTCACATAATGAGCAATGCCTTAATGTACTTACTACTTCTAGAAGAAAAACTGTGGGGGAGACGGAAGAGACAAAAGCTTTCTTTAAAAAGGGGGACTGGGGACATTAATAGAAGAAGGGTTTGGTTTCTATAACCTCCAGGGCATAAGTCCTTTATTTTATTAACTGGGATGTTTTTCTTTTTCTCTGGGTTTCAATGAAGTCACTTTCACAGAAGTGGAACAAACTGGAAAACCAAGGCAGAATGGGGCAGTTAGCCTGAGGAGTTTCATTAGTTTAATAGCTAAAGCAATCAGTTAAGATCTAGCTGAGAAGGACCCAACAAAACTTTGGCCTTTCCTTCAAACTGAAACTACAAACACTTTAGTTTCCACTGATTATTCTAAAACTTAGCTAAAAACTCAGAGGAAACAGGATTGTCTCTTTTTAGAAAATAAAATAAATTAGGTAAATGACAAGTTAATGGGTACAGCACACCATCATCGCACATGTATACATACATAACAAACCTGCACGTTGTGCACATGTACCCTAGAACTTAAAGTATAATTTAAAAAAATAAAATAAAATAACTGAATGTTAAAAAAAATTCTTAAAGCATGTAAAATAAAAAAGCCAAAAAATTAAAAAATAAAATAAATTATTAAAATCAAATGTTTTCTTATCGATTTAAACTAAAAAGAACTACTATGTGTCCATTTCCAAAGAAGATGAATTTTGAGTCAGCTTCTCTACAAGCCAAAGAAGGTGTCGACAATTGCCATGAAAAACACTTACAGAACTACAAAGCATAGGTCACAGTCAAATATTGGGGAGAAAAGTACATGACCCTGAAGAATATTCCCATAACAATCTTGCGTGTTTGTGTGTGTTTTCAGCTTTAATATCCCCTGATCAAAACTCCAATGGCTCCCAATTGCCTAGACAATAAATTATAATTCCTTAATTCTACATTTGATATTCATCACAAATTGGCAAAGCAGCTCTCCTCTTCTTTTTTTTCTTTTCCTGCTATCCTCCTGTAATTGTCTTTTTCTTCAGAACTCCCACTGATGCCT
This sequence comes from Colobus angolensis palliatus, assembly GCF_000951035.1. Taxonomy (NCBI): domain Eukaryota; kingdom Metazoa; phylum Chordata; class Mammalia; order Primates; family Cercopithecidae; genus Colobus; species Colobus angolensis. Next base: position 68,119 of record NW_012115999.1, read on the forward strand.
TTTAGCCTCAATCTATTACCTGAGGCATTTCCCTCTCAGCTCATCAGGACCAAATTCAATTAATGTGATGAAATCTTGTGCTACCCCTCTCTCAGATTTCTCCTTCTTTGAAGTGCATCTGTACTTAATCTGGGTGTTTGAATAAAACGGGTAGTGATTCAGAGGCTTCCCCGGGGAAAAGTGACTGATTTCCTACCAACACACCTCACTACATAGCAATGCTGTGGTGATTTTACCAAGGTCCACATTCTGTCCCTTAGTCCCACAGACTTAAAATTGATTTGGTAAGTAAGAAGAGGCTGGATCTCATTCACAGGTGTAGATTCACATGAGCTCACAGATATGACTAGAAAGTATAGTGCCAAGCTTTACAATGAGAAACAAAGGCCTAGGGGAAGCAGCCACCAAATTTCTCTGCTCATTCGTTCTTTATATGCAAGTTACCTGAATGCGGGCTTGTCATTGGAAGGGAACACACTGTCAGATCAAGAGGATTACTTATGTGAATGGCATAGTTCACGGCATCGGGCTAATACAAACGCCAGATTAATTTTCCTCCACACTAAGGATAACCTTTCCAGTGGGACCACAAGACTGAAATTCCTTGGGTGAACCCTGCCTTCACCAGACCTTGGAAACTTCCTTTTGTTCTCCATTGCTGACCATCTACTCTATAACTGACTTTTTTCTTTACCTAGATGAAAAACTTTATTTTTAAAAATGTTTGGTCTAACTACACTGTTATAAAATTTTGTAAGTACCTCAATTTTTTATTCACTTAATCCATATTATGTTGTTTTTATGGTATCAGAAGTCGATTGCTCTTTTTCTTTTATCTTTTTTTTTTTAATCTATGACAGTCCCTTCTATTAAAACTACATTTCTTTTTCTGGCTGGGACAGAATGCTCCCTCATATTTTTCTCTTATAAAACTGACTATGCAAGTTGTATACTTTTATTCTTTCACATGAATTTAGGATAAGTACTCGTATCCCTAAAAAAAAAAAAAAACAGCTAAATCTCTAATGGATTCAATTGAATGTATAGACTAATTTGAGAGGGAAATGACAGCATTCTTATATTTTTATCCTACCTATTAACATGTCATACCTTTTCAATTACTCATATTCTACTATGCCCTTCATTATAATTTTTGAAGAATTTCAGTAAAGGTCTTATGTATGCCTTGTTGAGATAAACATAGATCTTTATTTTTTGTTATATTTGTTTCTATTATTTTATCATTTGTTGTTAATATACAGAAAGCTATTGATTTTTCTGTTAAGCTTGCTTCCAGAAGTCTTACTCATTTTTCTCATCTGGCCTTATAAATTTTTGTCTTTTTTAATCTATACTTCAGTCATTTCCTTGTCTTATGATTTTAACCAAGACTACCAATTTTATATTAAAGAGTAACTATAAAAGTGGGCATCCTTATCTTATTCCAGATCTGAATAAGAATGCA
>NW_012115999.1:70023-97757 GCF_000951035.1 Colobus angolensis palliatus
TTTTTTTGGTATATAGTTTTCTTTGAAGTTCGGAACATTACCTTCTGCTTGAGGATTTCAGATAGTTTCTAAAAAAATTATAAATTGAACTTTACTAAATGTGTTTTCTGCATCTTTTGAAATAATTACTACTTTTTTCCTTAAGTCTATTCATCCATAATTTACTGATGATGTTTACCAAATGTTTAAGAAAGTATAATTCTTATCTCTTACAATAATAGTCCCATTTCCTTGCATTGTTATGAATAAAAAAAAATGAGAAATGTATCTGGCATAATCAATACATAAATTACTATTTTATTATTATTGTTTTTGATTAAAGGATTAAAATGCAGATTATTAATGTTATGTTTTATGTAGTGCATTGACGATTTTAAAACTGTGCTCCCTGGAATCCTCTTAAGCTTAACTGAGGGAGTAAGAGTGAATAAACAAGTAAAGTATGTTGTTTTCTTCTCCCCTGTACACTAGTGTAACTTGAGCTGGAGAAATTTTTCTTTTTATTTGTTTATATATATTCGTTATAAATTTTATTTTTCAATAATTAATGGTTAGACATCATTGGTTTAGTTCAATGTATATATTTTGAATAAAAGCACTATTATCACAACTGATTCTTTAGTTGTTGCATGTGTGAAGATAAATTAGGTAGAGGCTATGATAAACACCATTACATATTTTAATCAAAGCCTGTGATAAAACTGGCGTTGTAAATATTTTTAATTTATTCAATTTTTAAAAAATCATTTCTTTGAATGCATACTTCCTCATTATACTGAAAAAAGATATTGGAGGAATATGAAGGTATGTTCCTTTTCTCAACGAGGTTACTCTCCTCAAAGAGGTTATATGCAGATACATAACCACTACTATACCACCAGTAGTCCAGACTGAGTTTTCAAAAGATGCTCAACCACACAGGGCCACTTGATGATCTTGATGGGCCTAGGCACTTTTTTTTTTTTTTTTGCCTTTGTGGGGACTTATTTCCATAAAGATTTAATGTTATATTTTATTTCTGTATCGTTATAAAAACAAATATAGTATTTATTAAAATTTAAAGTTCACTTTTTTATTCATATTTTAAAAGAAATCAAAACATTTTCCTAGGTTTCTCACAATATGGTGGGCGTACTGTGCCTACTAGAAAGGTTGGCCCTGCAGCCATGGGTCAAGATTCCAAATCCATATAAGACCCTGCCAGGTAATATAAACAATTGAAACCAACAATTGAGAATAACATTAGAATGACATGTTAATTAATAACATATTCACCTCCAGTGACAAGAGAGAGTGAGGAGAGTAGTCTGGTAGAATGGAGAGACATGCATTGGATCCAATGGGTCAGTTATTAATATAACTAAGCTCCATGACAGAGACAGGTCTAATGTTTTCAAATATTCTAATTTATTCAAAGACAAGCTGAAGGCACAGATTTTTATACCGCATCTGTTGATCAGAATGTTGATCTCTATTTCAAATTTAAACATAGTACAATCACTGCCAAACAAAGCACACCTGTCTGCTGAATCCAGGCTGCAGGACACTGATTTGCAGCCAATGGGTTAAGAGGCAGAACTTGTGGAAATAGCAATAAAGTGGATTGGGATCCAAAGATCCTATAATCATATGTGTTCTCCCTTAACTCTGAGACAGTTAGGTTAGGATTCCTGCTCTAGTGGCCTGGGTTTTACAGGAAGACATTTTCCCCAAACTTATATTGTTGCATCCAAATACAGAACCGCAATAATACAGAATATGATTCTTAAAAGTAGCTCTCACAGACACTGTATTAACATATTTCTGTTCTATCATTCACAGAGTTCTGTTGGAGAACAGTGTATGTAATATGGAAAGGACCAATGACTGCACGTTGACAGAATTTGTCCTGGTAGGGCTTTCTGCTCACCCAAAGCTCCAGACAGTTTTCTTCGTTCTAATTTTGTGGATGTACCTAATGATTCTGCTTGGAAATGGAGTCCTTATTTCAGTTATTATCTGTGATTCTCACCTGCACACTCCCACGTATTTCTTCCTCTGTAACCTTTCCTTCCTCGATGTTTGCTACACAAGTTCCTCTGTCCCACTAATTCTTGCCAGCTTTCTGGCAGTAAAGAAAAGGGTTTCCTTCTCTGGGTGTATGGTGCAAATGTTTATTTCTTTTGCCATGGGGGCCACAGAGTGCATGCTCTTAGGCATAATGGCACTTGACCGCTATGTGGCCATCTGCTACCCACTGAGATACCCTGTCATCATGAGCAAGGGTGCCTATGTGGCCATGACAGCTGTGTCCTGGGTCACTGGGCTTGTGGACTCAGTAGTGCGGACAGCTCTTGCAATGCAGTTACCATTTTGTGCTAATAATGTCATTAACCATTTTGTCTGTGAAATTCTGGCTATCTTGAAACTGGCCTGTGATGATATTTCAATCAATGTAATTAGTATGACAGGGTCAAATCTGATTGTTTTGGTTATTCCATTGGTAGTAATTTCCATCTCTTACATATTTATTGTTGCCACTATTCTGAGGATTCCTTCCACTGAAGGAAAACATAAGGCCTTCTCCACCTGCTCAGCCCACCTGACAGTGGTGATTATATTCTATGGAACCATCTTCTTCATGTACGCAAAGCCTGAGTCTAAAGTCTCTGCTGATTCCAGTAGTGAAGACATAATTGAGGCCCTCATCTCCCTCTTCTATGGAGTGATGACTCCCATGCTCAATCCTCTCATCTATAGTCTGCGAAACAAGGATGTAAAGGCTGCTGTCAAAAACATACTGTGTAGGAAAAAATTTTCTGATGGAAAATGAATACTTGATTTATACTACATGACTTAATACTCAATGCTGCTGCAGACATAAAATTCAGAAAGATAAAATTACCACATGAAAACAAATTTGCCATGTGGCTCTCAAAACCATATGGCACAAATAGTTTTGGGCCAAACACAGTGGCTCACACTTGTAATCCAAGCACTTTGGGAGGCCAAAGCAGGTGGGTTACCTAGGTCAGGAGTTCGAGACCAGCCTGGCCAATATGGCAAAACCCTGTCTCTACTAAAAATACAAAAATTAGACAGGTATGGTGGCACGGGCCTGTAGTCCCAGCTATTTGGGAGGCTGAGGCAGGAGAATTGCTTAAATGAGAAAAGTGGAGGCTGCAGCGAGCCGAGATCGTGCCACTGAACTCCAGCCTGGGTGACAGAGCGAGACTTCATCTCGAAAAAGAAATATTTTCTTTTTACTATTAGATTTTTGTTTAAAAACATATAACTACAGAAATAAAACATGTTCATGGTGTTAAAACATACTATCATGGATAAATATTGAAAATCTCTTTGGAAGCCTGAGCAAAAAATAATCACTCTCCAATCTTCAGAAAATAATCAAGGCAAAAGGCATTTGAAAAAGCAATTTACAATCTATATTAAGTTCATTATTTATTAGTATGTAAAGTAAATATTAATCAGTACATGATGTATTATATATACATTTTTAATTGTTCATTTATTTACTGTACAATGTCTACCACACATATAAGCTCCCTGAGGATAGGATCTGACCCTACAACGTCTAAAAATCCTGTGATACAGCCTGACATATAATGGGTGCTCAATAAATATTTTTGAACAAATAGGTGAGCCACCTCATATATAAAATGAGAAATGTATGTTTGTCATATCTGAGGTAGCAAAGGTTATTCAAACCAGAAATTGATTAAATACTTCTAAATAAACTGTATTGGCATTAGTCATATACATTCCTTAATAGCGAAGGCATCACCTTTTATTTTCCATAACTTTTCTTGAATTTGATTCATAATGAGACTAAGATAAATGAAAGAGTTCCCTGGTAATGCATCCTAAGTTTTAAGTTAATAAAACATAGGTAGTCTGGTAGCATAGTGCTACTCTTGGACTTTGAAAAGAGACAAGGCTGAAACAAAGACTTTTGATCTACTCTGCATTAGATCACACAGAATCTAAATAGTAGAAAAACTAGGCAGAATGAGTGACTGACAAAAATTGTGATATGAGAATAAGAAGTGGCAGAAGAAACTAAGTCAAGTCATCCAGTGTACTGAGGAGCACAGGGTTTTGGGCACTGAGGGGTAAGACAGAAATGGCTCAAAATTGAGATCATCTCTATTTATGCTCCCTGTGGGGCAGCACCCATGTGAGGAAGTCCTACTTCCATTGAGGGAACTGAGTCAGTTATGGTCAATAGAAGAAAGCATTCCCTTTACCTCCAGATCTTTGAGGAGTCTATGGTAGTTGAAATATAAAACAGAAATCCAGAGTAAAAGACTAGAGCTACTTCTAAGTTGTGAGAGTAAGACCACAATACTTTCCTGTCTTGTTAAAAGATAATTATTGTAATTTCATAATATAATCAGTTAATTCATGCACAGCATTTAACAGTGCCTGGAATATCCTAAATGTCCAATAAACATCAGCTATTTTATTATTTTTGGTGTTAGGTATTCTTTAGTAAGTCAGAAACCTTTGAATTGGCACAAGATTTTTATCCTTTTTTTTTAGGGAAAAACTGATGCTATTAACTCTCTCATCTCTCAGCTTCAAATCTACTTTTCTATGTTCTGGCTTGTTAGTTAGGGTTGGCACACTGAAAATCACATTTCTCCTTTGTTAACGAGCTTCTGTTAGACTCCACCAGAAGAAGTGCTACTAAAAAATACAAAAAAACTAGCCGGGCGAGGTGGCGGGCTCCTGTAATCCAAGCCACTTGGGAGGCTGAGGCAGGAGAATGGCGTGAACCCAGGAGGCGGAGCTTGCAGTGAGCTGAGATCCGGCCACTGCACTCCAGCCCGGGCAACAGAGCAAGACTCCGTCTCAAAAAAAAAAAAAAAGAAAGAAAAGAAGGGATTTTCCCCTCTCTATTTGCTTCCCATTCCTGTCAGCATCACCCCAGCTTTGGTTCTTCACTATGACGATTAGCTGCTTCCAATATTGGTTTTAGTTCCATCTACTTTTCTCCATAATACAGAACTAATAATCTCCCAGCACCATAGCCTCAGAGTCTTGAGTCTGTCACTTGGCTCTTACTTCTGGTAAATTAATAAGGCCTGTCAAGTTTTTAGTCTCTTATGAGGTATCTTTAAAAGCAATGAAATATGCAATTATCTGCTTGAGAAATGTAGCAAATCAGATGGATAATAAACAATAGACTGAGTCAAGCTACCATTTCCACACAGGACTATATAACAAAATGTATGTGTAAGACATCTGCTTTTACTTCTGCAGTTGCTTTGTTGTTTCTAAACTGTAGACTATTAAGTCTCTTTAGTATACTCTCAAATGGCATAATCATAATAATTATATAATCATTATATAATAATCAGAGCCTCATGGAAATGTGAGATGATACTAAGTGTACTAACATACACATAATGGAAATAACAGAAGGAAGAAGGCAAAAAAAAATACTTATTTAAGTAATTGCTAATAACATCACAAAGTTGATGAAACACTAGTCTAAGAAGATCAATGAACTTTAAGTAAGGTAAACTAAAAAGAGATCTACACTCAGATACACCATAGTCAAAATATTGTAAGATAAAGAAGAAAAAAAAAAAACCTCATAAACTTCAAGAGAAAACTGGTTCATCACGTGTAAGGGAGCCACTATAAGATTAACAGCAAACTTCCCATCAGAAACAAGTGAGGCTATATGGCAATAGGATAACATATTCAAACGCCTGGAAGAAGAAATAAAACACAAAAATAAATGTCAACCAAGAAGCCCATGTTCAGCAAAACCATATTTCAAAAATAAAGGTGAAATAAACGTTTTACCTGATAAACAAACTGAGATGATTCTTTGCAAGCAGACTTAGACTTGCTTTATAAAAATACTAAAGGAAGTTATTCAGGATAAAAAAAAAAAAGTAATACCAAACAGTAATTCAATACACACACATACACAGAAAGTAACTCAAAAATACAGTTTAAAAATTAAGTAAATGTATTAAAATACTATGTTAGCTTGTCTGGTTTGGTTACCTAATTTTCTTGTAAACATGTATGTTCCTGTTGGTTTATTTTGGAGGGAGAAGAAAGGACATTTATCCACTTGTTTTAAAGGAACTTCTTTACAGAACTATTCCACTCAACTCCTTACAACACTGTCAACATCTGGCCCTTGGGAAAGGCACAGACTTTTTTGTTCCACTAAACTCTGAAAATACAGTTCCTTTCCCTACATTGTTATTTCTCCATGCTCTGCTGCTACACATGGGCAGCTTCAGCCAAAGTCAATATTCTTATAGTAGGAAATGTCTGTCCCTTGAATTTTAAGGTGCTTTATACATGGCTCTCTTGAAAGATTACCTTCCCTTGTAGGTGGTTGTAGGGTTTGGGGTAGAGAAAGAAGAGATTATGGTGATGGTAGAATGTACATCATAATCATCTTTGCCCGTATGAAATTCACACAACTGATGTTTGCCCCTACAAAATTCACACAACTACATTCTTCACTTTCTCTCACAGATACTGTGAGTGTGTGACAAATTAATGTTTGAAGAGAACTGGTTTCACAATTTTTTATCATGTTCTAAACAGTAGTCCATAAACTCACTTTAGTACACATGAGTTTAGGGTACCTATTATATTGCTCTGTGCTGTTGGAGCATCTGACACAACATGATATAATGCTAAATGAAATACCAAATATAAAAGTATATCTATATCATAATCACAACTGTTTAAGCCAGCTCTACAGAAAAAAAAGAATTCCCTAACCAAGCCTGAATATGACATTGCCCACTGTCCTTGCCCATATTTCCCACACGCCATTAATTTTATGACTGATTACATGGTGATACGGTTTGGATTTGTGTCCCTGCCCAAATCTCATGTCAAATTGGAGGAGGTGCCTAATGGGAGGTGGTTGGATCATGGGGGCAAGTTTCCCCCTTGCTGTTCTTGTGATAGTGAGTGAGTTCTCACGAGACCTGATGGTTTTAAAGTGTGTGGCACTTCCCCCATTGCGCTCTCTTTCTCTCCACCATGGGAAGATGTGCTTGCTTCCCCCTTTGCCTTCTGCCATGATTTTAAGTTTCCTGAGGCCTTTCAACTATGCTTCCTATTAAGCCTGTGGAACCTCAATTAAACCTCTTTCCTTCATAAATTACCCAGTATCAGGTGGTTCTTTATAGCAGTGTGAAAACAAACTAATACACATGGCCATTTTTTTGTTTCCTAAAAAATTTCTAAAATTTTTAGCTAATTAGAGAAGATCTCATAAAGATGGATCAAAAGATGACTGAAGCCAAACAACAGACTTAAAGAGGGAACTCTAGCACTTTACTGATATATTTAATCCTTTTGATTTTCTTCAAGTGCCTGCCTAGAATTCTCCTTTGTCTCCATCCCAAATGAAGTAAAGCAAAATGTTCAAAAGAATAAGAACTCACACTCATAAAAGAAAATTTTAAAAATTGTTCTTCATTTCTAATAGGTCTTCCTAATTAATACTACCAAAATGAAATCTGGACTACATTCAATCTCCAGCTTAAGGCATAGTCTTTGCTTACTGCATCTGTTGCTATGAAACAATGAATTTTTAGGATCCCTCTAACTGTAATACAACTGGATATCAAATAAAACCGACATTGATAGCAGAAAAATTGCTATTCCCCTTGAAACTGGGCCCAAATTTTCTTTGCTGTGACCAATGAAGTTCTAGTGGAAGTGGCATTTATTGTTTCCAGATAGAAATATTTACTTGCCAATGAGAGACCCTACTGCTTCCTCTTCCCCTTGTCACGTGGAAAAGTACATTTCAAAATGAAGCCTCCATTAGTCTAAGTCCCTGAGTGACTTTGTCAGAACCTTCCTGTCATTCCTGACACATCATACATGCAGCAGCATCAATAAGTAAACAATTATTGCAATAAGCCACAAAGGTTGAAAGGCAATTTGTTATTACATCCTAACCATCCTACAGCCATTCCTGACACACAAACCCAAACATACAAATAAAGGAAAAGGCTATGAGATGAAACAAAGTGAGAAGACCTGCAAAAAAAAAAAGCAGCAATAAGATTAGATTGTTGGTAAATGCCATTATCAGCTGTGCAGATGGATTTTAAGTAAAAATTTGGAAATTTGAATCTGAGACTTCTCCATTAGACCTGAACCCTCTAATAGGGCAAAAGGGGCTTTTCAGGGTCACTGTGGATGATTTTGCCAGATGTACTTACACAATTTCACAACACTCAATAATAAGCTATTCAAAACCTGGAAAGCATAGACTTGAAAATTTATCATAGCAATTTTCAGGGAGATAGAAGTAAAGCACTTTGTTTTAACAATACCAACAGCATAATTTCTTAAAAGCTAGAGATCAAATGTCCTAAGATGAGTCCTATTTTCTAGTACTTAACACATGTAACATATAAGCTAGCAGCAGCACTTAATGGTTTCACGTTAGTACCACTTCCTTATTCCCAGCAAAAGCAGATCAAATGCTCTCTGGAGGAAATAATCTTCAATTTAATTCTGCAGGATACCCAAAGAAAAATTGAATTTACACTCACAAATCACTAAACACAATAGAAGCAAACCTCCATTAGTGAGAGTCCACACTCACAATAACCACAGTCACTGTAAATGAACTAAACTCATAATTTTTAAAGTAGTATTAGTATAATAGAGATATAATTTTTTATTTTAAGGGAATACATAACTTTCATATTATTTTAGTGTGTATATTTTCTACTACATAGGAAAAATAGGGGTTGAAGTACAAAGAAGGAAAAAGTATACTAGGCAAGTAATAACTAAAAGCTGATGTTACTATATTAATGTGACAAAATTGATTGAAGATCAAAAAGCATTACTAGAAGTAAAAGAGGAAGTTGCATTATGATAAATGTTTATTTAATCAGTAAAATGTGTATTCTAAGCTTTATTCTCCTAATAAAACAGCCTTAATATATAAAAGAAAACTTAATATAACTATATATCATCTTAAGCACTGAAAGAATAAACAGACAAATATAAGGATCAACAGATTTGAACAAAAACATTAACAAGCTTATCAGCCCAACTATTATGGAATATTGATTCTTCTAAAACACATTTGAGACATTTGCAAAAATTGACATTATGTTAGGCTGAAAGCAAGAATCAGTAGATTTTAAGGAAGCAATATTAAACAGTCATATTCTCTTTCCTATATGCAATTAAGTTAAAGGTAACCAATTAATTTAAAAGCTCCATAACCCGAGACAATTAAAACACACTTCTAAATGATTAAGTAGCAGTGATGATCAAAATATTTCACTTCTATGGGAAGTGTTCTAGTAAATTAGAAAGAATATTTGTCATAAACAACCAGTGTAGCTGTAGTAATTAATGTGTGCCAGCAAAGTGTCAGCCCTTGCTTACAGGTAAGAGAAAAAAATTAAAAACAAAAAAATTTAAATTACAACCCCCAAATTAAAATCTCATAAAACCATGCTTAAGACTGCAGCCAGTAGTACAGCTGTATCAGCTGTTTATAGCTAGTGTCCCTTCTGATTGGGTGGCAGCTACGCCATAATCTGTTAAATACATTCACTATCAATCCTGCTAAGAAATAAAGTGTAATTGAACAATGTACATTAAAGTTTACTAGATACAGAAAAAGTAACTTTTTCTGGAAAATGTTTATACTGAAATTCTTGTAGAAAACTTGACTTCATAAGGAAGAAAAAAGAATGAAATGAAAGCAAAGAAAGACAATGAAATAATCTAAGTAATTTGAATGCAGAGTGGATATGCCAAGCATTTTGCTGTTTATTCATATTATATTATTGCTAATTAAATCTTCATAATAATAGTGAAAAGTATATTTTCTTGTTCTTAATTTACAGCCAAAGACATTAAGACTCCTAGAGGTTCTAAGAGGAAAAGCTATGTTTCTTTTCTCTACATGCCTACTAGTCAGGAGGGAAACATCTGAAAGTCCAGTTGCTTCTGAGTCATGAAAAATAATCCAAAGGTATTAGAAGGCAAGAGAGTTAATAGATGTTACTGGATTTTACCTCGGCATTTCTCTAACACTATTAAGCTGGATAATTAGATTAATTTGGGGGACTATGATGACCAAGTCCTGCAATGATTGTGGCCGTGATTTAGAGTGGATAATAGTTTGACCTTTCCTTGATCCCAGTATTGCATCATCCTCTTGAGAAACTTATGGATATCCCTGTACTCACAGGTAAAGGACAGTACGTGCTAAGACCAAGGGCTTTAACCAGAAAACTGCTGAATAAACCTAGGGTCATGGGTTTTCAGTGCGATGTACTTTAGGGAAGATGAGAGGGTGCAATAATTTTTTGTTAATTAAGAGAGACAGAAAAGCTTAGTGGTAAAGAGGCTAAATATGCTGTCAAACTGTTTAGATTGGAATCTCACCTCCACATCTATCTTGCTAGCCTATGCAAGTGATTTAATGTCTTTGAAGCTCAGTTTTCTGATGCACTGTGAAGGTTAAATGTACCAGCTCACTCATCCACATGTACAGCACTTCTCTGACTCTAGAGAAAAGATGCTTAGTTCAACAAACCAAGGAGTTGGCAAAATAGGGGAGTTTAATTATAAACAGGTTTACCTGAGGTGATAGTGAATCACCAGGTAGATGGAATTCAGCCGGTATATGGGGATGCAAATTAAAACAGTAATAATGGACCTTCCATTTGATGCTATAGATGGTGTAATTCTTGATGCAAATATTGTAGGTAATACAGAATATGAGAAAAGTAGAGCAACCATTACTAACTTCAACCCACTTTCTAAAGAAGAAAGAAATGCAAGCACTAAAAGAGAGGCAAGCAGGCTGTCCAATGGCTGGAAAAAGAGGCATGGCTATGTAGTCTCAGAGATCACAAAATGAAGAGCCTCCAAAGCCAAAGGGACTATCCTAACTCCGAGAATGGGATTTGGAGATACTAACATCAAAAATATCAGAGATACCCATGTAGAAAGTGAGTTCAGAAATGGTTCCTCTTGGGCGTATTGGAGAGGAAACTCTACGCCAGTGAAAAGTCCAAAGTTGTCAGGATCACTAGGACTCTAAACAAAGATGATAGAGCAATTATTTTGCTGAGCCTAGAAAGGAAGTTGTTTTGACTGTCTCTGGACCAACATCCATGAGGTTTCTAGAGAAATGGGAAAACGAAGAAAGCAACTTTTCCTCGTTGCAAATTAACTAAAAATGAAACAACCACTTCAGTGACTTATGTTTTCTGTAGCTCAGTTAAGGGAACACAGTAAACATCATTTATGTCACAAATACATTTAATCCTCATAAAAACCTGAAGACATGCATAATTTACACAATGAAGAACATGTAGTCCAAAAAAGTTATACAAATTGCCCTAGGTCACACAGCTAGGAAGCCACACCGTGGAGGGTGGAGTGCAACTAAAGAGATTCCAAAATTCATACACTTCTTATTACCATACTGTAGAGCTCCATTTTTTCTGATTGCTAAAAGACCTGCCAGGACCCCTCTATCCACTTCTGCAGCAAATAGATAATGACAATGTACAGCTCTATATGACCTTTAACTGTGTAAAACAGAGTGCTTCCAAACAGGCCAACCAACTCAGGAAGACCATTTCTTTTCTGTTATCTCTAGCCTGGTAACTTTCTCCCACAGGAATATAAAACAGTCTAATATTTATACCTGAGCAGGCAACTACATCTCAGAGGACATCATTAAAAGTTGACTGACCTACTTCTCTCTGGTACAAATAGGTTACATAGGGATGACATCCCACGTGCCTGCTAACAGTCTAAAGTCAAGCTTGTTAAAGTGAACCTGTAACTTTTTAACAACACTCTTCCCTCCACAAGTTTCCTGAAGGGAATCTGGGGCTGTTCCTAGGAGATTGATTTTTCCTCTTTAGTTGTAACTAAACAGTAAAAAAAGGAGCGTATGAGATTCTCGTGTGGAAAATTTGAAATGAATAATCACTTTATTCTTGGTAAAGAGAGCAGTCCTCTATGAACTGCCATCACCAAGTCATTTAGAAAATGTAATTAGGCTAAAGAAGACTTATTCCAATAAAGACATAGAGTCACAGAGATAAACTGGTGAGAAAGGGAATATGATAATGCATGCATTTTGTTTGGTCACATGGAATTAATGAGATTTGCCACAGTCCTCACTCTTCTATATTGCTTCACATCCAGTCTGTTTCATTCAAATAGATCAATTGTATTGCAGTGAAGATATTTGAGTTTGTGACCCCAGAATACATTAAATTATTCAGGTATTTCAATGTCATCCTGGGAAATTAATTCGGGGCCTACATAATTAATGTTGTGATTTAAAAAAAAAAAAAAGAATTGGAGTTGTAAGGAAATAGAATGGATCCAACTTTTGGAGCAGAGAGGTTTTTCTCCTGTACTGTTCACATATCCAGGACAGCCATTGGATGGGACAATATAAAGGACAATCCTGCAGCACCAAGGATAGGATTCATTAAGACTTTTTCCCGACTCTGATTTACATAATCTACAAAGACACTTAAAGATGGCACAAAGTAAGAGCACAGGGCCACTAAGATGACTGGCAAATAAAGAACAAGAAGTAAATGACCATACTAATCAGCATGCCTTTGTAATCTGACTATCCTGTTGATTCAGAATCACTGTGGAAGCTATGCCCACACCCAAACAACAAACTGTTTGTTCATCTGAATCTATATAGGTGATATTCTGTTAAGTGAGGATACTCCAGGTTTCTAGCAGAGGCTGTATCATAAGCATCCATGAGATGCTTCACTGAGAGTATATTATATGGAATATAACACAAATGTGAGCAAGTGTTCAAAGGTTGATCACGTTGCTTAACTTTTTGTCATGATTGCTCAAATTTGTGATGAAATTTGAGAACTTAAATTTGAATGTCTCAAATAATTATACCATTATTAACATTATTTAGCACCAATTTCAACTAAAAATGTATCCGTATGTGTCCCTTTGACATCTGGTAGCATTTGACACAGGCATCCGCAGTGAGAAGGAAATTGGACCATGCTGACCTGCCACCTCCAGTGTTTCTGCCAAACTACGATCTTCACCCACACTGACTTCACATAGAGCTCCAGGAGAAGCATGATGCTCTAGCTCAGCCCTGGCTACTGATGAAACGTCCAAAGATGAATATTGGGTTGGCTTGAAAGAGCTCATTATCTTTTAGGGAGCTGAAGTTCTAGGACATACTAGTGAATGTTGCTGGAATGACAGTACTAACTTTTGGAAGTATGAGCCATGCTGCTCTCAAACATTTTCTGCTTTATTTTATAGGCACCTGTGCTGCACATGAAAATGAAGAACATGTAGTCAGACTGTAGCATTTTCTCTCATTTTGAGACAAATTTCACAGTCCAGAAGACAATTCTCACAAGACACCAAGTTGTGACCATTTCCCAGTTTGCTATGATTGTGAAACTAGGCCCTGACAAGGATTTTTTTTTTAATTAAGAAGTAAAACATAGGCAACAATCAATCATTTAACAAATCTCAGCTGGTATGATATGCTGATAAACAGAGTAGTGGTTTGAAATGTATCACATTTTAAGAATATCTGCCATGCAACTACCTGGAAAATATACTGAAGGAAGGGAACAGTGGAAGTTGAGAGACCAGTTAGGAAGCAGCTGCAAAATGCCATTTTATCTTATTTATAATTGTCAAAGATTGAATATATCCCAGGTATATATTCCAATGTATACATTGGGTAATGATTATCAAAATCAAATTAATTAACACATCCATCACCATCTATGCTGTACATCAGGTATCTTGTTCATCTTTTTATTTTATTTTTTCCGAGACAGGATCTCACTCTGTTACCCAGCCACGGGTCACTGCAACATTGATCTCCTGGGCTCAAGTGATCCTCTCCCACCACAGCATCCCCATAGCTGTCATGCACCCCCTTGCCCAGCTAATTTTTTGTAGAGACCGGATTTCACCATGTTGCCCAGGCTGGATCTTGTTCACCTAATTACTGAAAGTTTGTACCATTTGACCAATACCTCCCCATTTTCAGCACTCCCAACCCCTAGCAACCACCATTCTACTCTCTGCTCCTATGAGTTTGACAGTAATGCCATGATAAGCAGGAACTCAGGACTTGCGAGAGCTGCGCCCTACTCATCTTTGTGCCTACTAATGTGCTTGCTGACTTGAATACACTTATCAAAAAAAGAGCCTC
This sequence comes from Colobus angolensis palliatus, assembly GCF_000951035.1. Classification (NCBI taxonomy): domain Eukaryota; kingdom Metazoa; phylum Chordata; class Mammalia; order Primates; family Cercopithecidae; genus Colobus; species Colobus angolensis. The sequence goes on from NW_012115999.1 coordinate 84,263, forward strand.
TTCTAATTTAGATGAAATTATCTTAGACAACTTGCTAATACTTTGTTTAATCAAATTCAATAAGTTTATAATTTTGTCTGTTAGAAGCAATACATATTTTTCTCAACTCATCAGGAATAGATTTCATTCTTTGGAAATAGTGATGCATTTTGATACCCTTTCCATTGATTTATATAGCTTCATATGGAAACAAAATGATTTCATGTCTGTTTTATTTACCAAAATCAATTCAAAGTGATTATTTTTGGCATCAACATTAGGCAAACTATACTCAGATTCACTGATTTATAATCAATTTTAACAATGTTAACTGTCTTTTATGGAATTCCTATTAAATGCCAAGAATCAAGACAATCACCCTTTAAACTTTACCACATAACAGTCCTATAAGATAATTATAACACTAATTTTATAGCTTATTCAAGGTCATTAAGCTACAAATCAGGAAACTGAGGTCCCAACCCATGTATTTCCAACTCCGAAGTCATTCTCTTTCTATAAAAGCAAGGTGCATATTTACAATCATCAGTACTCTTCTAATCAATATAATTAGAAGAGTAGCACGAACTTTTACTGAGTATCTACTATGCCTCCATAACGATGTTAAATTCTTCATATGTATAACCTCATTAATTCTCAGAATAACAACATCAGGTAGGCATTTTTAAGTTTCTAATTTTACATATAAGGAAATTGAGGCTTATAGAGGTGCAGTAACCTCCCTAAGATCATAGAGGTGGAGTTTGACAAAGCAGAGCTGATTCCAGAATTTATGCTCTTAATGAGTTCATTCTTAATTCTTACATGACAGAGAGTGCTTTGCCCCACAGAGTCCTGCAAAACCAGTAACCAGAAGCAGTATGCATAGGAGGGGTCCTTATTTATCATAGGGAACCTCACATTCCTAAGTAGTTTCTTCAGTAATACATGTTCTTAATTATATTTTTAAAAATACATGGAGAATGGCTGGAGGAACATAGAACCATAGACCAGAGCAAGGACAAAGACAGCCATCTGTAAATACTTAAAAAAAAAAAAAAAAAACTGTCCTCACTCCTGTAATCCTAGCACTTTGGAAGCTCAAGGTGGGCAGATCACGAGGTCAGAAGCTCAAAACCAGCCTGGCCAACATGGTGAAACCTCGTCTTTACTAAAAATACAAAAAAATTAGCTGGGCACGGTTGTGGGCATCTGTAATCTCAGCTACTTGGGAGGCTGAGGCAGGAGAACTGCTTGAACCTGGGAGGTGGAGCTTGCAGTGAGCTGAGATCACAACACTGCACTCCAGCTTGGGCAACAGAGCGGGACTCTGTCTCAAAAAAAAAAGAAAAAATAGCTGTCATGAGAAAAGTCTGTATGTTTTTTGTTGTTGTTCTACAGGGAAAAAGAGTTGCATACAGAGAGTTATATTTCAATATATCTATATATCTTTAGCTATAGATATATTATATATAGTTGACTGTAAATAACTGATAATTAGAATTGTACAAAAATCACTTGTGTGGCCTCATAAAGTGTTCTAATCATCACTGGGTCTGCAGGCAGAAGTAAGGTAGTTATCAGTCATACTGTAGATGTGTTTCTGTCATCTCATAAGGTTTAAGATTAGGTTTAAGATAATCTCCAGCTCTAAGATCCAATCATGTAGAACTTGATGATTTCACTGGTATGATAGTATTTCAGTATGTATGTAATTATCTTTACCTCTACTTTCATAATTCATTATTGAGGTGATTAAGGTTATGCAAAAAAAAATAGAAGCACCTCCTTAAAGAATGTTATAATTATTACAGAATTATTTATAATAGTAAAGAAATGAAAGGAAGATAAATCCCCATTAATTGAAAATAGATCAAATAAAACTTGAGATATAAATAGAACAGAATACTATGTGGCCTTTGTAAGTCGTGTGTTCCCTGAGTATATGATAATATATAAAAAATTACTTGTGATATAGTGTTAAGTATAAAAGGGTGCAAATTAAAAGTAAAGGTAGAAGAAATATTATAACCTGTAATATAATGTTACTCATGTTTATCTTTAAAATTTATGACCCTATATTTTTCTACCATATCCAAGTTTGTATCAAGGCTAATCACAGAGTCTAGCCCATAACAGGTATTAAATAAATATTTTGTGAATGAATAAGGGGGAAACTGTGAGAAATAGCTTTAATAATCCATTTTGGAAAAATTAGTTAATATTTTTACAATGTAAATCTGGTCTATGTCTGAGACATAAACCAACATAGTTATCATATGGATGGAACAAAAAAATAAGTCATAGAAAAACATTTCATTGAGGCTTTTCAGGATCATATTAAAATCTTACCTCAATTTTTTTAAAAGCATGTTAAAAATAAGAAGAAAAGACACAGCTTGAAAGATATTTGCAGAAAATTTGAAGAGCAAAGTGTTAATCATATAATCTAATTAATAGTTCATACAAATGAAGGGGAGAGAAAATATCAGTAATAAACACAAAGAAAATATTCAATCTAATTACCAATCACAGAAATAAAATGTAAAACAAAGTAACATTTTATACAAATAGAAGAGAATAAACATATTTTCTGGTTCTAGAAAATGTACAAAGAATGTTCTGTGCAAATATTTCAGGAAAAATACAAAGTGCAAGTGGGGAAAACAATTCTGCCTGTGTACTAAGAATTGTCTCATAATTCATATCTTTGTATTGTGTAGTTCTATCTCTAGAAATTTATCTTATCTCTAGTTGAAACAACAGCAGATTAGATAGCCAAGTTCATAGATATCAATGGTAATTACATAAAAATCTCAAAAAATTAAAAATAAATATGTCCAATAATATGAAAATTATAGGCTATAGTAATTCCACTTAATAAAATATTCTTTAAATATTAAAAAAGAATGTTACATATACTATAAAAAATCAAAAATCAGAAAATTATTGATGTAAAGTAGCAAATGCTAATTAAAATTTATTTATGCTACAATTCTACTGGTATAAAGAAAAATGTTTGCATGTTGCCCGGAATTAACAAAAATATGAAAAACAGAAAGAATTTAAACAGTTGAAATGTAGGATTCTATAGAGTTAACTTAGAATTATTTATGCAGTACAAAAAAAAAAACAAATTTGTGAGAAAAGTTTAACTTTTCTGATAACTTTTGGACGTTCTAACTGGAACCCCAACTTATTATAATGCCATCAAATACAGACATATTCAATGAATACTCCAAGAAATGTATGACTGGGGAAGATTTTCTTTAGATCAGAATAACTGGGTCTTTGGAATATGCAGAAATCAGGGACTGTATCCCTAGAGAATCCTGTGATTTTTTCACTTAGAACCTTAGGGACTGAAGAAGTTTGTAAAAGTAAGTGCTGAACTCCCCTCCAAAAGAGGTGAGTCTCCCTTGAGTAAGCGTCAACTTAAGAACAAACTATGGGAAAACTAGAGTTACATCATTGATCATTATGCTTAATATGTTTTATTTCCTTGATATCCTCTTCAGAATATTCACGTACAGCCAAATTGCCTGATTATGCCTACTCTTCCTCACATTTCTTTTTAGAAATAGGAGGTACTATATCCAAATTGACAATCTTCTGTTATCATCTGAAAAATATAAGTGAAATTCAAATTCCTGGGAATTTTTTCCATTACTATGGAATGGTATGGATGATTTTCAAACCCAGTCAGGAGGTAAGATAAACAGAGAAGATTTTATTGTGATTATTCCAAAAGAAAAACATCTTATCAACAAATATAAAGATTTTTGAGTTGACATGGTCATTGCTTATGGTATTTCAAGAATATAAATATTTAATAAATATGTCAAGGAAGAAAATACAAAAACCCAGTCATCACCTACCAGACCAGGAGATTTTATTTAAATTTTTCTCTTTAACTCCAAAATAATCCAGTGGTTTGCAGTCTCTTTTGAGATCATAGAATTAATTCATGTGAGGAAAAGAAAGTTGATTACAATGCAACAGACTCATAAATAATAGGCTAATGGTTATTGGATTTAAATATCTAGTCCACTAAAGTCTTAAGTAACAGTAACAAGGAGAAAGAACACATGGCGATTTATATATTATTCATATATAAACTATGGCCAATAAGGGTTTGAGAAAGCATATAATTAAAGGTATTTGCAGTAAAAATAGAATTAACAACAAGTAATATGAAAGAGAAGTGAAAAATAATTATAACTGAGTGTTAGTTCGAACCCCAGGCAGCCAGGGTAAAAGAAAAAATACTAAATTTTTTTGAGTTCTTATTTACATAGTAAGTCAAATTCCACTATACTAGGCCTTAATTTCCCACAATAGACCCGAAAGGAATTTGGGGTAGGCTTTCATTTGAAGTCCTTATTGTGGATAATGTCTTTATAAATGGTTTTCAAAAGGGGTAAATGTATTCTCTATGTGCATAATTATCTTATAGACCCTTTTTCAAAGTTCAGTTCATCTAATTAAATTGTGGTTTTATAAAATTTTTGTACCATAAAAACAAGTGAACACTGCAGAACAGTGGTAATCTTTACTATTATCAGATATTGAACATTTTCTGCATTGATCTCACTGGGAGCTGCAGACTGGAGCTGTTCCTATTCAGCCATCCTTTGAAATTTCAAATTAATTTCTTTGTAAAAAAAAAAAAATGTCATAGTAGTATTTGGGTTATTTTGATAATTAAGTGATAAAAATTATATGAAATGTCAAATACATACTAATACTTCACATGTTATAAATTGCCCTTCCCTTTGTGAGCTAAAATAATATGTCTTTCCTCATGGTGTATTAATTGAGGGTTAGAGTATATCTATAAATTGATGGTTGACATGTCCATTAAACTTTGTGTAATATCAACGATCTTAACTGCTCTCTTTAGAAAAGCTGGAGATTACAAGATTGTTTCTTCTAGGGAGTATTTAGGGTACAGATGTTACATGGTTTTGCTGAAAAAAATTAGTACTTTAAATGTTAGACCTTCAAGTAGCTAAGTTAATAAAGCAAAGCAAAACAAGGTTAGATGTTTTTCTAGAAAGTTAGAGAGTTTGACTTCTGGCTTAAATTAAAAAGTCATAAACTTTACTTAGGTCTATCGCAACACTAAAGCAGCCCCAGAGCATTGAATCATAGACTGGTTATTTCTTACAGGGGCTGGGAGGTGGGTATTTGAGGGTGGCAGGATTCTAGCTAGTTTAGAGCCTGTTGCAAATACAAACTTCATCTTCTAGTAACAATTCTGTTCTAGGCATTAATGGTCTGTAATCTCCTTTGAGATCATCTCATTAAGTATCAAGTTCTTTATCTTGGTTACCTTCAGAAAACAAAAAAAGACTGTTACCTAAAAGATTTTAAGTGTAGGGATATAAATGCTCTAGATGCGATACAGAAACTAGTGAGTTCCTGTGGATAACTGGAAAGGACACACCAGCACGATTCAGTCACACTGGGCAATCTCTAGACAAAATTGCTGTACTATTTCAATTGTTTTAACATTGTTTACTCTGAGTTAGTCTTCCTAATATAGACAACTGCTTCAGCGTTTTTCACTTTTGTTTACATTTTACTTTTATATATATTTATTTAGAAATGTAGATACTCAGAAAAGTAGAAAAAAGTTATCTAAAATAACCATTCACATTTTGGATATTTCTTTCCAGCCTTTATTTTCTATCTGGGTTATCTTGGTTTAGGTTTTGGTTTTGCACACAATGTTATAATATATACTTTTGTTTCTGTTTTAACTTAATCATCTTAAAATAATTTAAACATGACTTGTGCGTTCATACAAATTCCCCACAAATATCATATTAATAGGTGCATAATGGCCCATTACATGAGTGTACTACGATTATTTGACAATTCCAGTAACATTAGACAAGAATAAAACTGTTTTAAAAGATAATATCCAATAATAGCAAAGATCTGGAAAGAATAAAATTATTCGATACTAGAAGTCCCATGGAAAGTGATTTATTAGAAACTATTCAGCGTCTTAACAATCTTCATTTCCTGTTCCCAAGAAGATTCTGGGAATCCATGTTAGGAAATTAAACCTAAGTGCAGAAAAAATGAAGGCATAATGCCTACAGAGTGTTACTCGCTTCTTAAATTACACCAGCATTGCAAGAGTAATTCAAATAATTTATTCTATATTGTTCATTATCCCTTTTTTCCCATTTGAAAGCATCAAAGCAGATTGGTGGTTTCTCTTATAAATATTTGTAAGTGAAATTATGATTGCAGCAACCATCTTAGGGCTGTTCAGATACTATTTATACCATAATTATTTTCCAAAATTAATTTCCAAATAGGAATCAATGTTTACATGTTCCAAGAAAAGAAAAGAGAGGGCAGTCTACCTGATTCATATCTTGCCTGAAAAAACTTCAATGCAGATTTTCAAGGCCTCTATGTAAATTTCATTGGCAGATTCAGAGTAGGTTAATATATGCAGTTACAGTCATTCAAATTCCTATCTTACTACTAAAAAAAGTGTATGCTGGCCTACCTAACACTTTCTACCTTCTCTGTAATTCATGCCTAGAAAGTAGGATGTAGCTTGAATTAGTTGAAAGCCCTCATTTCCATAGCCAACAGAAGTATAAGCATCCAGCCAGGGGTGGTGGTTCATGCCTGTAATCCCAGCACTTTGGGAGGCCAAGGTGAGAGGATCACTTGAGGTCAGGAGTTCCAGACCAGGCTGGCCAACATGGTGAAACCCCATCTCTTCTAAAAATACAAAAATTAGCCGGGAGTGGTGGCAGGCACCTGTAATCCTGGCTACTCAGGAGGCTGAGGCAGGAGAATTGCTTCAACTCGCAAGGCGGAGGTTGCAGTGAACCAAGATCACGCCACTGCACTCCAGACTGGGCGGCAGAGTGAGACTCTGTCTCAAAAAGAAGGAAAAGAAATATAAGCATCCTTTTATGCCGATTATGTTGCCTGACCATTGTAAACTGGAGTTTTCATAGAAAGCAGCACAACCTGTGGGCAAATGACTAGCACAGAAATGGCAAATCCTGTACCAGAAACACAGCCATTTGTTTAAAATATTAAGTCAAAACTCATTCATTGTATCAATTTTTTGCCGCTAGGGATATATTTTAAAGCTAGATAGTAATACTATGAGGATGTTGAGATGTTTTCAAAATGATATTCTGTGATTTATTTGCTATAAAGAAGAAGGTAATCTGCTAATATCTACCCTTTAAATTTTTTCAGATTAAAGTTATTTGTTCCATGTTCTTTGGTGCACTACTCAGGTGCCTGAACTGGACCAATATTCCTTCTTTAGGAAAACACTGGCCCTAACTGCAAATTCAACAAGAAGAGGAATGAATTTCATATGGACAGAGGTAAAAGGCAGGTTCTTCTCTGTGCAATTTGGTTGCTTGCATATATAACCAGAATTGATTGCAATAAACTACACATAGGTATCTTCATGTTTCACCAGTGTTCAGTTTAGCATTGTCTATTGTCCAATTGCTATTTTATACACAATTGAAGTAGCAATATCACTGCAGTGGTATTGGAGTCAGATAGTCTGAAAGGCCTTGCTACTCAGGTATGTTCTGTAGACAAGCAATATCAGCATCACCTGGGAACATGTTAATAAATGCAGCGCTCCTAACCCACCACAGATTTCTTGAATCAGAATATTTTACAAAATTCCCCACGTGATTTGTATGAAGACTAAAGTTTGAAAGCACTCCACAAGATAGCTGGATCTCTTCCTCAGTTGTACATTAAAATCACCTGAAGAGTATTATAAAAAAAGAAAAGATGCCTGATTCGCACCCCTTCGATAGAACTTACATCATTTTGGGAGGGTTATAAGGTACAGTTTTAAAAAATGGGATTTAAAGATAAAAAAATGAAGCTTTGCATAACAACTCCCTCACTTACTGTAATTGTATGCAAGTTTCTCACTAGCCTTCATTTTCTTCAGGGAATTAAAGTGTAATAAAATGAATAATATGTGAACATATTTGTAAACTACAAAAAAACTAAGCCAATGGCATTAATTATTTTCATGATATAAGATCAAATTATAAATCTTTGTCGAACAGATTAAAGCATGCTCTCCTCAAAATACTGATTTTCAAAGTGGGATCTGCGGATCAACTGCATGAGAAGTAACAGATGCTTGTTAAAAATGCAAATGGTTCTTCCCTGCCTCACACCTCTTGCATCACAATCTCAAGAAATGGAACACGGAGGCCTACACTTTTTAACAAACTACCAATATAATTAACATGTGTCTTCAATTCACTGTTTTATGATCTAGAAGAGGAATCCCAGAAGCTAACCTCAAAGCTGTTACCACCACTCTAGCTAGCAGAGATATACTTGCCCCTCCCACACCAATTACCTCTCACTTCATATGTTAATGCTATACAGACTTGTTAAATTCCAGGTATAAAAAAAACAACATGGAAAGGACCAACTGGACAGAGAGTGAGTTCATTCTGCAGGGACTTTCAGAGTACCTGAAAGCTGAAAAATTCCTTTTCGTGATGTGCTTGGTGATGTACCTGGTGATTCTCCTGGGGAATGGCACCTTGATCATTCTGACACTCCTGGATGCTCGTCTCCACACACCCATGTACTTCTTCCTTGGGAATCTTTCCTTCCTAGACATTTGGTACACATCCTCCTTCATCCCTTCAATGCTGATACACTTCCTATCAGAGAAGAAAACCATCTCGTTCACTAATTGTGTGGTTCAAATGTCTGTCTCTTACACTATGGGATCCACCGAGTGTGTGCTTCTAGCAGTAATGGCATATGACCGTTATGTGGCCATCTGCAACCCTCTGAGATACCCCATCATCATGGGCAAGGCACTTTGTATTCAGATGGCAGCTCTCTCTTGGGGACTAGGCTTTCTCAACTCATTGACAGAAACTGTTCTTGCAATACGGTTGCCCTTCTGTGGAAAAAATGTCATTAATCATTTTGTTTGTGAAATATTGGCCTTTGTCAAGCTGGCTTGCACAGATATTTCCTTGAATGAGATTATTATAATGTTGGGCAATATAATATTTTTGTTTTCTCCATTACTGCTGATTTGTATCTCCTACATCTTTATCCTTTCTACTGTACTAAAAATCAATTCGGCTGAAGGAAGGAAAAGGGCCTTTTCCACCTGTTCAGCCCACATGACGGTGGTGATTGTGTTTTATGGGACAATCCTCTTCATGTACATGAAGCCAAAGTCCCAAGATTCTGCTTTTGACAAGCTGATTGCCCTGTTCTATGGCATAGTCACCCCCATGCTCAATCCTGTCATCTATAGCCTGAGGAATACAGAGGTGCATGGAGCCATGAGGAAATTAATGAGTAGACACTGGTTCTGGAGGAAATGATGACACACTGACACCTTTGAGTTTATGCACAAAATACGCTCACAAGTTTGAGAGAAGACTTTTAAAGACAGAAGAAAAGCAATTAAGGTCATGTTGAGTCAGAATTTCAGAGTTAGAAAAAATTTGCAGATTAAGAGTTTAACTATATTGCTTTATGAAAATGATTGATTTCATTAAAATATAGAAACAAGTGCTGTGTGAGAGCAAACTTTTGGAAACAAGAAAAATATTTTAAGTAAGTCTTTCTAAGAAAATCTAGCTCATTAATTTTAACAATTAAAACACATTTGTCAGCCCTCTTGTTTAAAAAAAAAAACTATTTTGTATTTTTGTTCTTTTATTCTTGCTTTTTATTTTATCCAGGGACTGGATCTGGTCCCAACTCTCCCTTCCAGCCACATATTTCAACCTCTTTCCCTGTCCTTTCCCTCCCCTTACCTCTTTGCACAAGCTGTGTTCTATTTACTATGTAATTACCAAATTATATCATTTTGTTTCACACCTAATGACAACAGCACAGGCTATTCCATCTGCATTTTCACATTTCTCCTTCTCAGGTGAAATCCTAACAATCTTATAAAGGACAGGTCAAGTGTCATATTCTCTGCAACACAATCCAAAGCTTTCCCAGAGTTAGCTATTCCCTCCTCCGTGCTGCCCTGGACTTTATCTCCACTAAGCGATTTTTCTTTTATACTCTAATCATTTACTACCTTCCGAAATTCTTCCCAATGAATTGGCAAGAGAGAACTATGGCTCACTGTTCTCTGCATAACATCTAATGTCAAGTTAATTAAAAACAGTTGGCAGTAATTAACTGTTGAATTAATTAAAAATTTTAAAGGATGGTAAAATACAGTCTAAGTACCTGATTTAATACAGGGAGATAACTGAAATTTATACATTATTTCCTTTACCAAACTACAATTCTAAAAGATTTTAGTAAAATAACAGCTGATATTTAAACGTGGAGAAAAATAAGGGAAGATAAAGCCTGAATAAAATATTCTTAAGAGATCATTTTGGCCAGGTAAGACAAAAATTCTAATGTATATTATTATCAAATAAGCAATTGCTGAGAAAAATATATCAATTGTATAAATTCTTATAGAACACTGGCAATTTCAAGTTCTTTCAAAAGCAATTGATAGTCTCATTTAAAATATTTTCCTTTCATTATAGTCTCAATTAAAATATTTTGCTTTCATTAGAAAAATCCTTGGACTGGCTAGTGAATAATATATGGTTGTATTTTTTATAAAATATATATTTGCATAATGTATAGTTGAGCTGCCTGGTACACTGTCATAGCCTGAGCTGGGTGAGGAACTCAGCTCAGGCTATGAGCTGAGGCTATGAACTTACTTGTTCAGTAAAACCAGTAAAGATTTTTATAACCCAATGGCATTGAGAAAGGCATCCTTACTTGTTCTGCCCAGCATGATGTTTTGGAGCCTGTCCAGAATAAGGGAGATGTCAACATGGAAGAGAGGCTCAGTTCAGGGCATCAAAGTCCAAGCAGCATGAAAGGGGCATACACACAAGAGGAAGGTGTAGCACCTGGTTGAGGACCACACCTGCAAAGAAAAGCTGACTGATAGAAGATATTAGAACACAAATGGGATAAGGGAAACACCTGCACACCATAGGCAGGTGGTCTGGAGTGAGTTGTCAGAGTACTCATGGGGTGAGAAAAGCATCCGTGGTGGGATGGGGAGGTTCAGAATATGGGTATCCAAGTCTGAAAGGGGTGAAGAGAGAATCCCTGAAGAAAGACCTAAATGGAGTGAAAAGATCTCACCTGAGGAGGGGAGAAGAGTCAAGGTATGTGAGAAACCGATTAGGGTGAAGTGGGCGTTCTTAAAGGAAACGGCCTTGTCTGAAGTGTTGGAACCCAAGCCAGTTGAGAAGAATGTCAGCAATCACAGCTCACTGCAGCCTCGACTTTCACTGGCTCAGGTGATACTCCCACCTCAGCCTCCTGAGTAGCTGGGGCTACAGGCACATGCCACCACACCCAGCTAATTTTTGTAATTTTTTGTAGAAATGGGATTTTGCCGTGTTGCCCAGGCTGGTCTCAAACTCCTGGGCTCAAGTGATCAGCCTGCCTTGGCCTCTCAAAGTGCTAGGATTACAGGCATGAGCCACCATGCCAGGCCAGGATTTCTTTCAAGGTAAGACTACTAAAGAAGAATTATTTGTGTAGATGGAGGGAAGTTAGGGAGAAGAGTCTGGAAATGTTTTCATTTTGTTCTCAATTTTAAAGGATACTTTCACTGAGTGTACACTTGTTGGTTGGCAATTTTTTTCAACATTTAAAAAATACTGTTCTTTATATTTGGTTGTATATTGTATACAACCAGCAGATCCATTGTATCTGCTGAGAAGTTGCCTCTGTTTTGTTGCTGCTTCTTTGAAAAAATGTGTCTTCTTTTTTCTTTTGGTTGTTTTTATATTTTCTCTTTAGAGTTGGTCTCTGAAATTTTATAACAAGGTTCTTATAGGTGGCTTTTTTAAATTCATCCTCCTTGATGTTGTAGATCTCTTTAAATCTGTGGCTTGATGTCTTTCATAAGTTTAACAATTTCATTCGACATTTGCCATTTTTTCTTCCATTCCATTTCTCTTTCTCCTGTCCCTCTGAGCATCTAGTTAGATATATGTTAGATTTTTCCATTATATTCCATGTAGCTCTCACAGTACTTCCTGCATTTTACTTCCTTTGTTTTCTCCATGTGTCCAGTCTGATTATTTTCTACTGATCTACCTTCCAGCTTGTTAAGCCCTTCTTCAACCTTGTCTATTCTGCTATTAAATCTATGTATTTAGTTCTTAATACCGGTTATTGTGGTTTGGAAGTCCATAATTTCAATTTTTAAAATATAATATTAAGTTGTTTGTTGAAGTCCTCATCTTGTTATCTATGCTCATGGCAGGATAACATTAGTTATTTTAAAGTCTGTGTCTGATTACTTCTATATTTAGATCACCTGAGGGTCTTTCAATTGTCTGTTTTTGTCTCCTGGTCCTGTTTTCTTATTCTTTGTAATTTTTGATTAAATGCCAGATACTGCAGATGAAAAAAATGCAGAATCTCTGGGTGATGTTTTATTTATCTAAAGAGGATTTACTTTATCCTTCAGTAGAAACCCAGAGTAAGGGAGATTGTCTTAGGTCAAAGACGGGTTGAAATAACTTAGAGTTGGATTTCAGACTTTGTAAATATAAGCCAAAATCTAATTCACCTCCTTTTCTTAGATTGTATTCTCTGGAGTCTCCAGAGTCCCAGCTGAGATTCTAGAGATTTCATTAAAAAGCTTTTTTTTCCTTAGGTCCCAGACTCCAATTTTGATCTCATAACCACATGAGGCAGCCACAATCTCACCTAACATTCTTAGTTATTTTTTGTACAGTCCTGGCTCCTTGTTCTGACTAGCCTAGAGTCAGCAAATGCCTCATGTGGAAAACCAATGATGATAGTGGGGAGCACTCATCTGTACATCCCTTCAGTTTGAGACCTTGGCCTCTCAAGAACAGGGTGTCTTAGCTGGTCCAAAGTTCATGTTTTGTTTTGTCTTCCTAGACCCAAGACAAGGCCAAAATCTATTTTCACTTTTTCTGTCTCTTGATAGCAGCCCTCTGCCCAGTTTCTCAGCCTATCAAGCAATAATTAAGAATCAGTAAATGTCCCAAGAGAATAAAAGAGGCGTACAGAAGGTTTGGCTCATTTAAATAGACTTCTCTTTTCTTCAGAATCTTAGCTCTTTATATTCTGACTTCTACAGAAATAATTAAGTCCATTTACTTTAAAAAACATTTCTGGCTGGGAAGAGATTGCCCTCCATGGGCTAGTGAATTCTTAGAGATAGCAAAAAACTCAGCCAGGACCATGCCTCTGACATGGAAACTAACTAATCCAGAGCCATACCTTCTTTATCTGGCCCTTAAACCCTAGTTCCCAGTGACAATTGCCAGACAACCAGAGATCACTCCTTTAGCCCAAAGCCTGCAGAAATTATTAAAACCTTCCAATCCTAAACTGTTCACTGTGCCTTGACTTGCCTTTCCTGTGGAAACTCCAATAAAGGCAGTGGCCTAAACCTTCCCCACACACCTGTTTTTTT
>NW_012115999.1:104077-105550 GCF_000951035.1 Colobus angolensis palliatus
ATGTAGAATCTCTGGGTGATGTTTTATTTATCTAAAGAGGATTTACTTTATCCTTCAGTAGAAACCCAGAGTAAGGGAGATTGTCTTAGGTCAAAGATGGGTTGAAATAACTTAGAGTTGGATTTCAGACTTTGTAAATATAAGCCAAAATCTAATTCACCTCCTTTTCTTAGATTGTCTTCTCTGGAGTCTCCAGAGTCCCAACTGAGATTCTAGAGATTTCATTAAAAAGCTTTTTTTCCTTAGGTCCCAGACTCCAGTTTTGATCTCATAACCACATGAGGCAGCCACAATCTCACCTAACATTCTTAGTTATTTTTTGTACAGTCCTGGCTTCTTGTTCTGACTAGCCTAGAGTCAGCAAATGCCTCATGTGGAAAACCAATGATGATAGTGGGGAGCACTCATCTGTACATCCCTTCAGTTTAAGACCTTGGCCTCTCAAGAACAGGGTGTCTTAGCTGGTCCAAAGTTCATGTTTTGTTTTGTCTTCCTAGACCCAAGACAACACCAAAATCTATTTTCACTTTTTCTGTCTCTTGATAGCAGCCCTCTGCCCAGTTTCTCAGCCTATCAAGCAATAATTAAGAATCAGCAAATGTCCCAAAAGAATAAAAGAGGCGTACAGAAGGTTTGGCTCATTTAAATAGACTTCTCTTCTCTTCAGAATCTTAGCTCTTTATATTCTGACTTCTACAGAAATAATTAAGTCCATTTACTTTAAAAAACATTTCTGGCTGGGAAGAGATTGCCCTCCATGGGCTAGTGAATTCTTAGAGACAGCAAAAAACTCAGCCAGGACCATGCCTCTGACATGGAAACTAACTAATCCAGAGCCATACCTTCTTTATCTGGCCCTTAAACCCTAGTTCCCAGTGACAATTGCCAGACAACCAGAGATCACTCCTTTAGTCCAAAGCCTGCAGAAATTATTAAAACCTTCCAATCCTAAACTGTTCACTGTGCCTTGACTTGCCTTTCCTGTGGAAACTCCAATAAAGGCAGTGGCCTAAACCTTCCCCACACACCTGTTTTTTTTACCTTCTGACCATCCTGGTGGCTTCCCCATGTGGCCCTGTGTGATGTATCATGCCCCTTATCTCTAAGACTTGTGAGTATAATAAACTTTGCTTTCCTGACCCTCTTCTGTGTCTCCTCATGTGGCTGCACCTGACTAACGATTTCATAAAAGACTACAAAACAACTGTGTTTTGGGGACCTGATATTGGATCTGCAGTGGAAGGAAGATTGCTTCTGGTTATTGCTGTGCATATGTTTAGCATGTTTAGCACTTTAGAGTGTATCAGTGCTGGCTGCCTTGTGCTATCCTATTCTTCTTATAATAGATATTCTGGATCAAAAAACATTGTAACCCTGCATATAGCTGTCACAAACACAAGCAATATTTATTATCACAGTGGAGTATTTAGGAGCTGAGAAAAATAAGGTAGAATGAGAAAATTTTATTTGAAA
>NW_012115999.1:106961-107413 GCF_000951035.1 Colobus angolensis palliatus
GGCAATTGTATCACAATGGTATTTGTGTATCTAAAATAACTAAACACAGAAAAGTTACAGTAAAAATATATAATCTCATGAGACCACTATCATATGTTATCTGTCATTGATCAAAACGTTGTTAAATGGCACATGACTTTAGTTCCTTATAGATTTAGTTAATCTTACATCAGTATTCGTTCTGTATGCAGGGCATGACCTCCAGAATTTCCTCAGAACCTCCAAATTTCCTTGACATTGGTCTGAGCAACAAAGAAGTTTCTTCACATAAAGAAGACACTTAATGAACTATATATGAAAACCCTGGAGACTTGATTTTTAGAACTCAAGGTAGTTCATGTCTATGATAACTCAAGATAATATTAAATAATATATTTCCCCCAGGTTTTTATAGATAACAGAACATCAGTTTCCCCAGGCCAGTGGAGAATGAAAACTATGGCTTTTAACGT
>NW_012115999.1:107918-109281 GCF_000951035.1 Colobus angolensis palliatus
AACTAAACACAGAAAAGTTACAGTAAAAATATATAATCTCATGAGACCACTATCATATTTTATCTGTCATTGATCAAAACGTTGTTAAATGGCACATGACTTTAGTTCCTTATAGCTTTAGTTAATCTTACATCAGTATTCGTTCTGTATGCAGGTCATGGCCTCCAGAATTTCCTCAGAACCTCCAAATTTCCTTGACATTGGTCTGAGCAACAAAGAAGTTTCTTCACATAAAGAAGACACTTCATGAACTATATATGAAAACCCTGGAGACTTGATTTTTAGAACTCAAGGTAGTTCATGGCTATGATAACTCAAGGTAATATTAAATAATATATTTCCCCCAGGTTTTTATAGATAACAGAACATCAGTTTCCCCAGGCCAGTGGAGAATGAAAACTATGGCTTTTAACGTTAGTCTTTTCAGAGTCACGGCAGACAACACATCCCGACATCTTCAAACTACCCCAGAATTTAGGGACCAAGAATAACATCTCATTTTTAAAGATATCATTTTACATAGCTTTTAGTATAATAGAGGCTGTCTATAAGAGCCTGAAAAGGGTAATTGCAAGAAGAATATCAAGAATGTCTTATAAAGCAATGGCATACACAAATCGATAGAACAAAAAGAAGTATATGTGCAAATGTATAGCTATGAAGCAATTTTAAGAGAACTGCCAAATCCCTAGCAATGATAGGCAACAAGGGAGTATTTGAAATTTTCTATTTGTCTATAGATATTATCCCATTACATTCTGATGTTAAGGATAAGTTATAGGCCAAGGTGTAGAAGCTCAAAATAGACTCATCATTATATACCCCTCATCTAATAAAATACAAGCCAATAAGCATAATTTTCTAATAAGACAGCTAACATGTTCCAGTAAAAAATGTACAGTTGTTTTGTTTTGAACCCTCATTCTTTTACTTGTTAGTTAATGATCACATATCATTTTAGATGAGTTGGTTGCCAATCTCTCCAAAATAAAAAAGAAAAGACAACCAAAGACGTAAAAGAACTGTACGCTGAAAACTATGAAACATTGATTTAAAAAATTGAAAAAGACATAAGTAAACTGAAAGATATTACATGTTTGTGGATTGGAAAAATTAATATTGTGAAATGTCCATATTACCTAAAGCAATCTACAGATTCAATGCAATCCCTATCAAAATTCCAATGTCATTTTTCATAAAAATTGAAACAACAATCCTAAAATTTACATGGAACTAGAAAAGACCCTGCCTGGGAAAGAAATCTGGAGCAAAAACAAAGCTGACAGCATCATATGCTGCAATTTTAAAATATGTTATAAAGTTATTGTAATCAAAAGAGCATGGTACTCAGATAAAAATACAC
>NW_012115999.1:113956-126693 GCF_000951035.1 Colobus angolensis palliatus
AAACCTAAATCTTCTTGTTGAAGCCTGAACTTTTTGTCATATTTGTCATCACATATGTAAGCTGAAGGTTATAATAGAAATGAGCATTGTATTATGTATAACTGAACACTAAACTATTTTTATTGGCTATAAATCACCACACAATAGATCAATGCTCTTGTCACTCCTTGAAATTATACTACGTTACGTGTATTGTCTATCTTTCCCAGTAGAATGTAAACTTCATAAGGACAGGTACTTATTCTTATTTCCACAGCCCTTGTAGCTAGAATAGAACAGACACTGAGGTAAATGTTCAAAAACATCTGTTGGATGAATGGACAAAATCAAAGGCAAAATAATTGCTATATTTCTTACTCTGTGCCAATCCTCTATTAATTGTTTTCTTTGTGCATTACATAATGGAGTCTGAATAGCAAGCCTATGAAGTAATTACTGTTACTATTAGTATCACCAAGCCTACTGTGTAGAGGGGAAAATAAGGCACAGAAAAGTTAAGTAATTTGCTTAAGGTCAATTTCATACAGCCAAATAAATGAAAGAGCAAGGACTTAAACCCAAGCAGTATGGCTTCAGAATTCGAACTCTTAATACTCAAAACTTAATAACTTAATACTTAAAGAGAATTTGCAAAGAGAATTTGGCTATGGGCTAGAATACCTTGTAATCTAATTAACAGTATTAATATTTCAAAAGAAATATCAGATAAAAAATGTGATTGGTCAGAAAGGGGATTTCAATATGGTAATGTGATAGCATTGATTTTGATGCTTCATATTTTGCTAGAAAAGTACTCATAACAAATGTCAAAGAGTTGCATTTGATCTTTATAATTCTTGTGTCCTCCCTTACACGAAAAGTTCTCATTTTCATTATGATGCCAGTTTGACTTTTTTCCCCTTTATTCGACTCACAAGGGGTTTTCCTATATTACAGGTCTTAAAAAAAAATGCAGCTTTAGGATAGATTTATTCTCTTGACTTTTTGCATTTCATTAAGTTTCTGTCTTCATAAATTTCTTGTTTATTCAGATCTATTTTTCTAATTTTCTGATTTCTAATTTCTATTTCTAATTCTGTTTTTCTAATTTCTTGAAATACGAAGAAAAATTTCTTCTTGAAATAAGAAGAAAATTCTTACTTCCTTCTTCTTACTTCTTTATTTCTTTCTCTAATGAAGGCACTTAGAGCATTTTTTGTTTTATTATAGACTTTGTATTTTGTGGGAATTTTTTTACTGGTTTCTAGATAATTTTTTTGTTTTTCTGTTAAGTTCCTCTTGAATCCAAACATCTTTCTTCATTATTTAGTGATTAGGCATTTTCATTCTATTTTTACTATTTATTTCCCATTTTATTTTATGTATGTATGTATGTATTTACTTATTTATTTATTTTTCTGAGATGGAGTCTCCCTCTATCATTCACGCTGGAGTGCAGTGGTGCGATCTCAGCTCACTGCAGCCTCCACCTCCCTAGTTCAAGTGATTCTCCTGTCTCAGCCTTCTGACAAGCTGAGACTACAGGCATGCACCACCACGCCTGGCTAATTTTTGTATTTTTGGTAGAGACAGGGTTTCACCATGTTGGCCAGGCTGGTCTTGAACATCTGACCTCAAGTGATCCACCCACCTCAGCCTCCCAAAGTGCTGGGGTTACAGGCATGAGCCACAGCGCCCAGCCCCATTTTATTTTAATGTGGAAACATGACCTATAATTCTGTAGTTTGCACATTTTGTAGTATTTGACTATTTTACAATAAGCACATATTTCCTTTGGAATTTTAGATCTATAAATAAAATAAAGGTAGTTGTCATCCAAAAACAGCATAAAAAAATTTCATAATTTCAAAGATAAAATATTACTTACACACCATAAATTAGGAGCCCCCGTTTTTGTAAAGTGCGTGTTATCTTTACTAAAACAAAACAAGCTATTTTTATGGTCTTTTCTGAAAGATTAGTGCTAATATTAAATTCCTCCCCTTCTCATATCTCAATTAATGTCAGATCTTCCCCTAATTTAAGGTTTAATTCCTATCAATTGTGATTAAGCATCATTTTTGGACAGAGCATGTGATGGTGTCAAGGTTCTTTCATAAATAATTAAATTAATTTTCTTTTGTAAGTTATTTTCCAGAAATGTAATATACTTCCTATGAAAGTTGAGAAGCAGGTAATAGTAGTTCTTTGATCATTTCAGATATGCTGCCAAGAAATACTGGTGTTAGATGTCATGACAAGCAACCTGGAAAAGTAAACATGCTGTAGTATGAAGAATAACTAACTCAAGAAAGAATAGCCAGGTGTGTATGCTTGTCTTTAACTTGCATACTTTGAGGTTTGGGCAAGATGTATTAACTTCCATAAGCTTTGTGGCCTCATCTATGAGATAGTGACACTATAGCCCAGATCACAGGATTTTAGAGAGATGATGTATGTGAATTAGCTGATAGCCAACATATTACTACTTTTTTTTTTTTTTTTTTGAGATGGAGTCTTGCTCTGTTGCCCAGGTTGGAGTGCAGTGGCGTGATCGCAGCTCACTGCAAGCTCTGCTTCCCGGGTTCACACCATTCTCCTGCCTCAGCCTCCCGAGTAGCTGGGATTACAGGCTCCCACCACCATGCCGGTTATTTTTTGTATTTTTAGTAGAGATGGGGTTTCACCATGTTAGCCAGGATGGTCTCAATCTCCTGACCTCGTGATCCGCCCACCTTGGCCTCCCAAGCTACATTTTTAAGTGTCCAGGACCCTAAAAAATTGACATAATCTCAATCTTAGCATATTTGGAAATTGGGCAGGCACAAAAGTGTACAAAAATGATGAAATAATTTGTTGGATTAAGAGCAATGAAATTTTGCCATTTTTGCTGTGTCTCTACTCTTAAATCCCAATCATGAACCTGTCTTGGGACTTCAGTGGGATATAAAAGTATGTGTTTCGCTCCTGTTGCACCTCCTTCCATATAATTTTCCTATTCATGGATATAAATATATATTGAATCATATTATAAATGTCATGTTCTAAATTGAGTGCAATGGAAGTAAAGAGGATAAGAATACAGAGAAATACTTACCTTTGTAGATTTTGCTATCTGGTAGAATTTTCACCAGGAACATGCACACACTACACATATGCAAACTAAACACACACACACACACACACACACACACACAGATACATACCTGGCATATCAGATAAGTTTATCTTACTTTGTCTCCAAATTAGAGAAAACAAGTTGCTAACAACAAAATCATCCTCCTTAAGCTTTTAAAATAAATTTTCTGAGTGAAAACTCCTCCAGAGGCCCAAGTATTAAAATAAAGCATTATGTCAGTGTTATAATGATAGTGTATTTTGCCCAGCAAATTTGAACACATAAATATATCAAGACAGGTAAAATGCCTTTATTTTCTTCAGACCTTGATTCTACAACCCTGTGAGAGAAAAACTCTCCTAATATTCTCCTGTGAGGAGAAATGTATGTTTTAAAATTTCTTCTTGCTTTAACTAATTTTCTATCAAAAATTTATAAATCTGATATAAGACTATGGAGCTACCTCACTCACCCCAGGCAATTTATGAAACTGGCTGGATTTAAGCTGTGAAGGAAAACAATATTAGAACTTGAGGATTCAAGACAGCCTGCCTGTCGGTCAAACATAAAATGCCTGACTTCCAGGGCTTTCTACCTACCTGGAATTCCTAGTGGGTGCAAAAAGTCCAATGAACTGGTGTATGGAAACTAATAGATTCTCATAGCCTATTTTGTCAGGATGTAAATTTAATTATCAATGATCTCAACTCTTGCCATCAGATTTAATCTGTAAACAGCTATGATGGATATATTTAAATATAGTTTGTGACTGTTTAATATTCCATCCACTAAAATTAACAAGTGAACTTGGGAAGATTAAATGAGTGACTAAACCCAAAATATTCCACAAGCAAGTAATTCTTATTTGTCTGTGTAAAACATGTTCATGCCCAATATAATCTACATTCACTGGTCCATTAATAAAAATTGATTCAGCCAAACTGATTACCTAGAATGTGGTTCACTCCTGAGCACACTCTGTCATTCATCTTGGGCTGTAAATTTAAAATGTTCTTCACATAGAGTAAAAAGTTGACATAAAAACCAAGGAAAAGCAATATAATGTCTGAGATTCTCCAATCCTCTTCTTCCTCAAATCAACCTGGTTAGTAACAGAGACAAGACTTGAACAGTATTCATACTAAAAATCAAGAGCTTGGACATTCTTCTAAGACTTGGAAAAATATTGGAATTCCCTCGGTATAGCAAAGAAATCTGGCATCTTCTAAATGGGCATTGATAGGACACTCCATTCAACCCAAAACTAGTCCACATTATTATGTGGACCAGTAGACTGATTTTCAAACCCATTTTTAATTTTACAAAATGTTCTTTATGCAAAAGCCAACATATAAGTTAAAGCAAAGAAAGACCATAAAGCAAGATATCCTGATTGATTGCATAGGCCCTGCTTTTAAACTCTATCTACTCCCTTGATAGTCCCAAATACTCAGCTTCACACATGAAAAAAAATGTAATACAGAAAAAGAAAATAGTATTTAATGACTTAACAGGATCTGGAGATTAATGTGAAACTATAACACAAGGCTTGTCACTGGAAAATGTGAGTGCAGTATGTTGGGGTTTTTTCCATTTTGTTTTTTCTCAACAGATGGCCTTATTTATTTTGAAAGATTCAATTAAATGTTGCCTATGAAATAATGTTATGCAAAAAAGTGAACATAAAAAGGCACATCGCAACCAATTCCAATGCATTAAAAAAAAACCATAATATGAAAGATACTGTTCAAAATGTTGAAAAGGGGCCATTTCCCACTATTAGAGTAATAGGTAACCCCTCTTTCTTCTTCATTCTACTGCTCTGTATCTTGCAAATTCTCCAGAGTGAACATGCAATAATTTTGAAATGCTGTATCTCATTATTTTAACATAACATATGAAAATGCAGAAAAACAGTAAAAGTATCCAAAATTCTAACATAATTCTGAAGTTTCAACAATATCAAGTGTGTTCACACTCCAGTATATTTTGCACTCACTTGCTAAAGAACCTTCTGTTCAGTAGGTGTTTCACTGCCTTCTTCACATCCTTGTTTCTAAGACTGTAGATTAAAGGATTCAACATGGGAGTCATTACCCCACAGAACATGGATAGCTTCCAAGTCGTCTGAATTAAGTGTCTTTTTAGACTTGGGCTTCAGGTACATGAAGAGGATGGTCCCATAGGATATTATGACCACAGTCAGATGGGCTGAGCAGGTAGAGAAAGCTTTGCTTGTTCTCTCAGAAGAGCTAATTTGGAAGATACAAAGATTAACGCGTAAGAGACAATGATTAATAACAAAGGTGTCCGTATGAACAGTGTTGTGGCCATAAGCATGATGAACTCATTGCCTGAGATGTCAGCACAGGCCAATTTCATGACAGCCAGAATTTCACACGTGAAATGATTGATGATGTTATTCCTGCAGAAAGGCAACTGTACCACAAACACTATTTGTACTGCAGAATTGACAGCTCCTATGATCCAGGACCCGGCTGCCATGGACACATAGGCATCCTTGCTCATGATCATGGGATATCTCAGAGGGTTGCAGATAGCCACATAGCGGTCAAAGGCTGTCATGTCCAGGAGCACACACTCTGTTGTTCCCATGGCCAAGCCAAGGAACATCTGCCCTGCACAGCCAAAAAGGGAAATGGTCTTTCTTTCTGAAAGCAAGCTCACCAAGGTGGAGGGAATAGAGGTGGTGGTGTAGCAGATGTCTAAGAAGGAGAGGTTCCCCAGAAAGAAGTACATAGGGGTGTGAAGGTGAGGGTCCAAGATGTTGATTAAAATGAGAGTACCATTTCCCAGAAGATGACCACATACATTATGAAGATTAGCACAAACAAGAGTAGCTCAAGCCTTGGGTAACCAGAAAGTCCCTTCAGAAAAAATTCCACCAAAATGGTGTGGTTTTCCCATTCCATTTTACTCTCTCTTTAACCCGTAAGACAGAGCATGTTAAGACAAATATTTATCTTACTCTGATTACTTTCAAGCATGTATCAATGAATATATGTCATAATTCCCAAGGAAAAAGAAAAATAAAAAAGGAAAAGACCAAACAAAGAAGAAAGAGCATAAAGAAAAGTGGACAGAAAAGAGGGAATTATGAATGGAAAGAGGGAAGGGAATGAATGAATGAGTGAATGGAGAGAGGGAAGGGAAGATAAAACATGTTTCATGCTACAGCCATTTAATTCATTTAATCTCATCACAGTTCTAGGAGAGAGGTATTAGTATCCATATTTTACAGATGAATAAATCAAAGTGGGTATGTTAAGTAAACTTGATCAAAGGTAAATAGCATATAGCAGAGCTGAGATTCAAACCTAAATCTTCTTGTTGAAGCCTGAACTTTTTGTCATATTTGTCATCACATATGTAAGCTGAAGGTTATAATAGAAATGAGCATTGTATTATATATAACTGAACACTAAACTATTTTTATTGGCTATAAATCACCACACAATAGATCAATGCTCTTATCACTCCTTGAAATTATACTATGTCACATATATTGTCTCTCTTTCCCAGTAAAATGTAAACTTCATTAGGGCTGGTACTGATTCTTGCTTACTTCCACAGCCTCTGTAGGTAGAATAGAACAGACACTAAGGCAAATGTTGAAAAACATTTGTTGAATGAATGGACAAAATCAAAGGCAAAATAATTGCTACATTTCTTACTCTGTGCCAATCCTCTATTAATTGTTTTCTTTGTTCATTACATAATGGAGTCTCAATAGCAAGCCTATGAGGTAATTACTGTTACTATTAGTATCACCAAGCCTATTGCGTACAGCGGAAAATAAGGCACAGAAAAGTTAAATAATTTTCTTAAGGTCAGTTTCATACAGCCAAATAAATGAAAGAGTCAGGACTTAAACCCAAGCAGTATGGCTTCAGAATTCAAGCTCAAATACTCATTTTGCAAAGAGAATTTGGCTCACGGACTAGAATACCTTGCAATCTAATTAACAGTATTAATATTTCAAAAGAAATATCAGATAAAAACTGTGATTGTTCAAAAAGAAGATTTCAATATGGTAATTTGATAGCAGTTGATTTTGATACTTTATATTTTGCTAGAAAAGTACTCATTTCTGTAACAAATGCTTTGTCACAGAGTTGCATTTGATCTTTATAATTCTTGCATCCTCCTTACATGAAAAGTTTTCATTTTCATTATGATGCCTGTTTGACTTTCTTTTTTTCCTTTATTCGACTCCCAAGGGGTTTTCCTATATTACAGGTCTTTAAAAAAAAAAAAAACAGCTTTAGGATAGATTTATCCTCTTGACTTTTTGCATTTCATTAAGTTTCTGTCTTCATAAGTTTCTTGTTTATTTGGATCTATTTTTCTAATTTTCTGATTTCTAATTTCTATTTTCTATGTTCTAATACTATTTTTCTAATTTCTTGAAATAAGAAAAATTCCTCTTTCCTCCTCCTTACTCCTCTATTTCTTGCTCTAATGAAGGCACTTGGAGAACTTTTTGTTTTATTATAGACTTAGTATTTTATGAGAATTTTTTTACTGGCTTCTAGATAATTATTTTCATTTTTCTGTTTAGTTCCTCTTAAATCCAAGCATCTTTCTTCATTATTTAGTGATTAGGTATTTTCATTCTATCTTTATTATTGATTTCCCTTTTTATTTTATTTGTTTATTTATTTTTATTTTTTTCTGAGACAAAGTGTCACTCTGTCATTCAGTCTAGGGTGCAGTGGCGCCATCTTGACTCACTGTAGCCTCTATCTCCCTGGTTCAAGTGATTCTCCTGTCTCAGCCTTCTGAGTAGCTGGGACTACAAGCATGCACCACCATGCCTGGCTAATTTTTGTGTTTTTGGTAGAGACAGGGTTTCTCCATGTTGCCCTTGCTGGACTTGCACTCCTGAACTCAAGTGATCCGCCCACCTCAGCCTCTCAAAGTGCTGGGGTCAGAGGCATGAGCTACCACGCCTGGGCCCATTTTATTTTAATAGAAAACCTGACCTATAATTCTCTAGTTATGAACTTTTGTGCAGCCAATTACATGATATATGTTGTAAATGTTAACAAAAAAAATGTGATTTCTCTTTGGGAAGATATATAGTTTTAAATACATGGACAAAACATGTATACATGTAAAATTTATTAACTATATTATTAAAATCTTTGAAATAACCTATTTTCTGCCACCTAGATTTAATGAATTCTATGTAAATATTGTTATCAAATTCTTGTATACCTAGGATCCTTTTGTTATATAGGCTTAGTTTCTATGTTGTTTAGTGTAGATAGATTTATGCTTAATATATCTTCAAAAATTAATTATAACTTATTGTAAATGATGTATCTTTAATCTATTTGACACTTTAAAGTTTAATTCTACTTTTATGGTATTGATATTACACTCCCGCTTTCTTTTAGTTTGCTTTTGTCTACTATCTCTTTGTACAACTTCTTATTTTTAACTTCTCTTTTTTACTTTATTTAAAGTATACTACTTTTAAATAACAAATATCTGAGTACGTTTTAACTACTTTTTAAATGTTGGAGTCATTTATGAGAATATTCAGACTATTCTATGTACTTTAACTTAATTATTAATGTACCACATCTTATTCTTTCCATCGTGCTTTATTTTTATTATTTGAATTATTGCATTCTCTTTTTCCCACTTTTTTATTTTCGCTAATTGATGAAGTTGTCATTCACTATTTGTTTTCATTAACTTGAACACTGCTCATTTTTTTCATTCAGTAAGTGATTGCCTTCTTTTTCTCTCGTCTCGTAATTTAACTTCTAAGGCCATAAACTGTTTTCTCCAGTAGGGTGTGCTCTAATCACCTTAATTATCCCTGAAACGGAAATGAAGCCAAAACTCAGAATACTTTTACTCCCCCACTTTTATCCTAATCTCCTAATTCCTAGGTTTCACTGGTAGAATACTTACAAAGTCCTTACAATCTGCCTTTTTGAGAGTTCCTTTTCAGGCTTAAGATTATACAAGCTTGGATAGTCCATGTGTCTACCTGTCTATACATCTATTCATTGATCATCATTGATCCTTGAGGATTGTATTTATTGTTTTGTGTTTGATTATAGTATATTTGCAGAAATTTTCCTCAGATGAGAATGTGCGTAATATATACTCAGATCAATCCCTATAGATTATCAAATGTCTTCCTTTTATCTCGCAGGCAAGTCTGTGAATTTTGACCTACACATTCTGTGTCTGGGATGTAGCTTAAGGAAATAATAAAGATAGTTATATACAAAATGCAACACATAGTTATATATTTTATATATAGAAAATATGTTATATGTAACATAAATATATGAATTATTATATATACAGTATACACACAAATTATGCCTGTTATCATTAATTGACATATCTTTATCCTATTTGATACTTTATTAGCTGAAAAGAATATTTAAGAAACCAGTGACCAAAATCCCAGGGAACTTTCAAGCAGAAATTCCCTAATACCTCCCACTCTGTGGCAATATTTATCAAAATAACTAATACATACATATAACATTTGACCACAGACTTACTTCTCAGTAATTATCATACAGATATACTGGCACATGTCAAAGTGATTTTAGTACAAGTGGATTCATTAAAGTATTATTTGTAACAGCAGATGTAGCAAACAATTTAAATTTCCACAAGAAGAAAACATAGAAAAAATGCAACACTATACTGCTGTCAAAAGCAGTAAGGATGTTTTGTGTACTGATGGGGAAAGATCTTCAAGAAACATTAAATGGAAAAGTAATCGTCAAACAGTGTATATGGCACACTACCATTTGTGTAAAAAAGATTATATATGTATATGTGTTTGTGTATATATACATGCACGTATTTTTGCTCACACATAGAGTATCTCTAGAAAAATAAACAATAGCTTGTTATCCCCACAAAAGGGAATATATAGCTTATTAATTGGGGTGGGAATGTTAACATCATATCCTTTAGTATATTTTTAAAATTTTGAACCTTGTGAATGTATTTCCTATTAATAAAATAATATTTAAGCTAAAGAGTTCTTGTTTGTGGATTCCTAGCCTTTCTCCTTTCATCTTTCCAATAGCACACTACATTAATGACATCCATTACTGTAGGACATAACCACATATGTTTGAAAATTGTTCTGACTTGTTCAGTATCACACACTAAATGGTAATTGCTGAGGATGAACAGGTACTTTATAGTCACATTCCCAATACTTAAGATAATTTATTTAGTATCAATAGTGCTTGCAGTACTATGTCTGTCTCATTTCCTACCAACAAGCTCTAGGCTATTCTTTGACCTGGCTTAGGGTCTAACATCCAATTCCATGTCACTTTTTTTCCACTAAACATTTTAATGTTTTTATGATCTAAGAAAGTTCCTGGAATAAAATTACGGCTCAGTAAATTTTGGCTATTATTCTTTTCCGTTTTCAGGTTCAAGGAGCCTTTTATCTTCAGAATACTTCCTCCACCTAACCTTATGAGGTACTTTGCTCTGAATCTCAGGTCCATCTTCTCAATTTCAAGACATAATTACTCTCCTCAGGATCACTTCAAACCCAATCTGATTTCCCTATTCTAATTCCTCCTATCATTCTGTAACTTTTTATAAAATTTACATTTTCTAGAATTTTTCAGATTTTCTTGACTAAGATATTAACTACTTGAGACCCCAAAGAGCATATTGCAATGTGGAGTTCTTTGAATAATAGAGATTATATGCACACCTGTAAAAATCTGCTCTCTGCAAATATCATTGTTTCATGAGCTACCTCTGTGCTACAAGATACACTATCAAGCATATTTCATAATATTGTCACGCTCACAGACTTTGGAGGAGGCTTGGTTCAAATGCCATCTCTGCCCCTTATTAACTAGGTGACCTGGACATGTCTCTGATCACCGTCGTCATCAGTAGAATGAAGATATGGACAACATCTATACCATGTACTTGTGCATAAGATTAAATGAAATGATGTGTGTAACTCACTTAGCACAGGAATGGTTCCTATTGTTAGTGGTTTCCTTCATGCTTGTCTTTTATGACTTTTCATTCTGTTAAGAGTTTTTTTATATCCCTGAACTAGTCATTATCATCCTTCCATGAGGTCAGGGATATGTAGCTTACTTAGTCAGATTGCACACAATGTTCTAATGAATGGTACTATTTTCATTTTTAAAAAATTCTGATACATTTTATCACAGTCACTCCAACCCTTTGGATGCCAGTGAATTAGGTGGCAGAAAAGAAAAATTATCCATTTATAAAATTTATAAAATTACCTTTTATCGAAGTCAATCTATTTCATAAAAAAGATAGGGTTTTTTTCATGTTGATAAGTTTATTGTGTCCTCTTATACTTGACGGTTTTATTGGATGTAAAACCTTGTCTTTTTTTTTGAAGCCTTTATTCTTATTATTATTATTATACTTTAAGTTCTAGGGTACATGTACACAACGTGCAGGTTTGTTACATATGTGTACATGTGCCATGTTGGTGTGCTGCACCCCTTAACTCATCATTTACAGTAAGTATAAAAGATAGGATTTTAATAAGGTGCCACTGTGTTCCTAGTTTGAAAACTTAACATGGCTGAGTTTTTCTTGACTAAAACTATTTTAACATTTGAGCAAGCCTATTAACATAAAAGAGGAAAAGGAAAGTTACTACGACCTAATGACAGAAAAGCAAATATTCAAAATAGTCACCAAAGCTAATGCAAGCACATAAGGATATTCCCTAAGATGGTCTCTTTCTGACTGTGCATTCCTTTGGCAAATTATATGTTTCAGATCCCAGGAGATTATTTAGCTTTTTTTTAGTTTTCCAAATTTGTCATAATGTTCTCCTCACATGATATTGTTGTATAAAGGGTCCCTGGCACAGTATGTAGCACACAGTCCAACTTGTTCACGGGTAACTGAATCAAATGGACCTGAGTTACCACTAGGGAACCACAGTCAAGGATTTGTTTAATATGAATTCTATACTAAAGAACACACAATCTGCTATTTACTCTGTAATGAGCTTTAATTAGCTAAAGCAGATGACACAGTGTCCAAGTACTTTGTAATGTCATAAAAAACTGCACACTGACAAAAAGTAATTCATAAGGGCTGGGCAAATTCAGTTTTTGTTCAATTGCCTTTGCATGCAGAACTGCTCTTTTGGTCTCACGGCTTTTATTTTGTTCCTACTACATTCCAGTGAATAGATAAATAAATTTCATTTCCAGTATTCAAAGTCACTCTCAAATGAGGAAAAAAAAAATCTCATTTTCAAACTGATTTAACCGATCAGTCCAAGTCTGGCTTACAGTTGAAACACTGTTCTTGTTTTTGCAATAACTTACCTCCAAACCAGAGGTTGTCTCTCTCTATAGGTTGCAACAGCAACAGACAATTTTGTCTTAGTTTTCTACTTGCAGCCAGTCTTCATAGCCACTCATTAGTAGCTGAATCTCCAAAGAGGCAAGAAGGGTGAGTAATCATTTTATCCAAAAATTGATTGACTAGTTGATGTTTACAGAAACATGGTGTTGGCCGGGCGCGGTGGCTCAAGCCTGTAATCCCAGCACTTTGGGAGGCCGAGACGGGCGGATCACGAGCTCAGGAGATC
>NW_012115999.1:127333-139045 GCF_000951035.1 Colobus angolensis palliatus
CTCTTTCTCTCTCTCAGTCTCTCTCTCTCTCTCTCTCTCTCTCTCTCTCT
Organism: Colobus angolensis palliatus; assembly: GCF_000951035.1. Taxonomy (NCBI): domain Eukaryota; kingdom Metazoa; phylum Chordata; class Mammalia; order Primates; family Cercopithecidae; genus Colobus; species Colobus angolensis. The sequence goes on from NW_012115999.1 coordinate 127,384, forward strand.
CTCTATCTCTATCTCTGTCTCTCTCATCATTTTGGAAGTATAATTGATGTTTTCTGTACACAAATTGTCCATTCACCTTATGGATTTAGTTTACAGTAAAAGCTGACTCTGAATAAACATATATTTATAGATGGTGTGAAATAATATGCATTCAGTAAAAACTACTTCAAGAACCCATACAACCATTCTATTTTGCACTTTCAGCACAGTATTCAATAAATCACTTAGGATATTCAACACTTTAATATAAAATAGACTTTGTGTTACATGATTCTGCTCACCCATAGGCTAATGTAAGTCTTCTGAGCATATTTAAGGTAGGCCAGGCTAAGCTGTGATGTTTGGCAAGTTAGATATATTAAATGCATTTTCAATTTATGATATTTTCATGTAACGATGAGTTTATTGGTATACTCTTTGACATTGATAAATTTTCATTTATTCTAATGGTGATACATACTGTAAATAAAAGAATGAAAGGACAGAAGGAAGAGAAGGATGGAGGAATGGGAAAAGGATAAAGGAAGGAAGGCAGGGACAGAAAGAGAAAGTAAAAGAAGGCAAGAAAAGAAAAGATATCCTCAAGCAGTATATAATGCTGTAAGAAAATGTGGCCCATACACCACAGAATACTATGCAGCCATAAAAAAGGATGAGTTCATGTCCTTTACAGGGACATGGATGAAGCTGGAAACTATCATTCTCAGCAAACTGTCACAAGGACAGAAAACCAAACACCGCATGCTCTCACTCATAGGTAGGAATTGAACAGTGAGGACACCTGGACACAGGGCAGGGAATATCACACACCAGGGCCTGTCAGGGGCTGGGGTGTTGGGAGAGGGATAGCATTAGGAGAAATACCTAATGTAAATGATGAGTTGATGGGAACAGCAAACCAACATGGCACATGTATACCTATGTGACAAACCTGCACGTTGAGCACATGTACCCTAGAACTTAAAGTATAATTTAAAAAAGGTATAAATCTGATATAAGACTATGGAGCTACCTCAGTCATCCCAGAGAAGTAATGAGGGTGGCTGGATTTAAGTTGTGAAGGAAAACAAAATTAGAATTTGAGCATTCAAGACAACCTGCCTGTGGGTCAAACATAAAATGCCTGACTTCCAGGTTTCTTCCTACCGGGAATTCTTAGTGGGTGCAAAAAGTCCAATGAACTGGTGTATGGAAACTAATAGATTCTCATAGCCTGTTTTGTCAGGATGTAAATTTAATTATCAACGATCTCAACTCTTGCCATCAGATTTAATCTGTAAACAACTATGATGGATATATTTAAATATAGTTTGTGACTGTTTAATATTCCTTCCACTAAAATTAACAAGTGAACTTGGGAAGATTAAATGAGTGACTAAACCCAAAAGATTCCATAAGCAGGTAATTCTTATTTGTCTGTGTAAAACATGTTCATGCCCAATATAATCTACATTCACTGGTCCATTAATAAAAATTGATTCAGCCAAACTGATTACCTAGAATGTGGTTCACTCCTGAGCACACTCTGTCATTCATCTTGGGCTGTAAATTTAAAATGTTCTTCACATAGAGTAAAATGTTGACATAAAAACCAAGGAAAAGCAAGATAGTGTCTGACATTCCCAAATCCTCTTCTTCCTCAAATCAACCTGGTTAGTAACAGAGACAAGACATGAATAGTATTTGTACTAAAAATTAAAAACTTGGACATTCTTCTAAGACTTGGAAAAATGTTGGAATTTCCTTGGGATAGCAAAGAAATCTGGCATCTTCTAAATGGGCATTCTAAATGGCATCTTCTAAATGGGCATTGACATTCCATTCAACCCAAAACTAGTCCACATTATTATGTGGACCAGTAGACTGATTTTCAAACCCATTTTTAATTTTGCAAAATATTCTTTATGCGAAAGCCAACTTATAAGTTAAAGCAAAGAAGACTATAAAGCAGGATATCCTGATTGACTGCATAGGCCCTGCATTTAAACTCTATTTATCTACTCCATCTTGAGAGTCCCAAATACTCAGCTTCACCAAAAAAAAAAATTAAATTAAATACAGAACAAGAAAATAGTATTTAATGAGTCAACAGGATCTGAAGATTAATGTGAAACTATAACACTATAACACAAGGCTTGCCACTGGAAAATGTGAGTGCAGTATGTTGGGTATTTTCTGTTTTGCTTTTTCTACAACAGAGGCCTTTATTTATTTTGAAAGATTCAATGAAATGTTGTCTATGAAATAATGTTATGTAAAAGAGTGAACATAAAAAGGCACATTGCAGCCAATTCCAATGCAGAAAAAAAAAAACATAATATGAAAGATACTGTTCAAAATGTTGAAAAGTGGCCATTTCCTACTATTATAATAATAGGTAACCCCTCTTTCTTCTTCATTCTACTGCCCTGTATCTTGCAAATTCTCCAGAGTGGACATGCAATAATTTTGAAATGCTGTATCTCATTATTTTAACATAACATATGAAAATGCAGAAAAACAGTAAAACTCTCCAAAATTCTAACATAATTCTGAAGTTTCAACAATATCAAGTGTGTTCACACTCCAATATATTTTGCACTCACTTGCTAAAGAACCTTCTGTTCAGTAGGTGTTTCACTGCCTCCTTCACATCCTTGTTTCTAAGACTAGATTAAAGGATTCATCATGGGAGTCATCACCCCATAGAACATGGATATAATTTTGTTGGTAGCATCCAAGTCATCTGAATTAAATGTCTCCTTAGACTTGGGCTTCATGTACATGGAGAGGATGGTCCCATAGAATATTATGACCACAGTCAGATGGGCTGAGCAGGTAGAGAAAGCTTTGCTTCTCCCCTCAGAGGAGTGAATCTTAAGGATGCTGGAAATGATTAATGAGTAAGAGATAATAATCAAGAGCAGTGGCATCAATGTGAACAATATTGTGGCCACAAGCATGATGAACTCATTGCCTGAGATGTCAGCACAGGCCATCTTCATGACAGCTAGAATTTCACAGGAGAAATGATTGATGACTATTCCTGCAGAAAGGCAATTGTACTACAAATGTAGTTTGTACTGCAGAGTTGACAATGCCTGCAAACCAGGACCCAACAGCCATGGGTACATAGGCATCCTTGCTCATGATGATGGGATATCTCAGAGGGTTGCAGATAGCCACATAGCAGTCAAAGGACATCATGCCCAGGAGCACACACTCTGTTGTTCCCATGGCCAAGCCAAGGAACATCTGCACTGCACAGCCAGAAAGGGAAATGGTCTTTCTTTCTGAAAGCAAGCTCACCAAGTTGGAGGGAATAGAGATGGTGGTGTAGCAGATGTCCAAGAAGGAGAGGTTCCCCAGAAAGAAGTACATAGGGATGTGAAGGTGAGGATCCAAGATGCTGATTAAAATGAGAGTACCATTGCCTAGAAGGATGACCACATACATTAAGAATATTAGCACAAAAAAGAGTAACTCGAGCCTTGGGTGTCCAGAAAGTCCCTTCAGAAAAAATTCCACCAGAATGGTTTGGTTTTCCCATTCCGTTTAATTGTCTCTCTTTTACCTGTAAGAAGTCAAAAAAAAATTTTAACATAATTTATTTACATGGTAAATGCAAGTATACCAATATACAAATATAAAAATTTGCCATGAACCCAATAAAAGTATTGAAGAAAGAGAGAAAATAGGGAAGACGAGGAAGGAATATAAGGAAAGGGAATGAAAAGAATTAACAATGCAGGTAGAGAAATAAGAGGGGAAAGCTTGTGATATTGATCACTCTTTCTTGGCCAGGAACTTTGTGATGTTTTTTTTCACATGTTGCTTCCTTTAAACTCCACATTATCATTTGAAAGATAAGAAAACCTTAAGTGAGAGAGAGTTCAACCTAAAATCATATAACTAATGTGTAGCACAGCCTAGACTCCAAGACTACCTGCTTGTGGCCCACACTTGCCTGAGGTTTTTTAATTAATTATAAAATCAATGCAGAGTATATTGCATAAGAGATTTGGTAATTTACTTTAAAACCTCACTCCCAGGTCAGAAGAACTCAAAAATAACCCACGTGTATTCCAACACTGAAAGAAGTGTGTCAATCTGGAGGTAGAATCATCAGAAATGAACCCAACCAGTGATTACTGTGTTCCTGATTATCTAGAGAACATGACCAATTCACGTAAAGCCCAATAATCCAAAATCCTAGTGTTAAAGTGCAAACACCTTTTTCTTTGGTTAGGGGTGGAATTTTTTTGTTGTTTTTAAAAATTATCATACAGTTAGATGTCATACCATAAACTGACTTTTTATCTTTCAGTGTGTGGTTCTATGAATTTTAAAACACATATAGATTCATATAACCACGGCCATAACCAGAACACAGAACTCTTCTGTTACCCCAAAACACTTCTTTGTGATATTGTTTTCTAGTCACCTCTTCCACCTACCTATACATCCTGGCAACCACTGATATTTTCTATCCCTATACTTTTACCTTTACCAGAATGTCATATAAATAGAATCATATGAGCCACTGGAGTTGGGCTTCTTTCACTTAAAGCCTCTGAGATCCATTCAAATTGTTACTGCTAAATAGTATTCTATTGAGTAGATTACTGTATTTTGCCTATCTGTTCATCTTTTGAAGGGCATTTGGATTGTTTCCAGTTTTTGGCAATTATGAAAAGAGCTACTATAAATATTTCTGCCTCAATTTTTGTATGACCAAAAGCTTTTTTTTTTTTAGAAGAAATATCCAGGAATGAGATAATAAGCATGTTTAAACGTACAAGAAGCTGCCAAACAGTTTTCCAGAGTGGCTGTACCAGTTTTGCATTTCAACCAACAATGTATGAGAGCTCCCCTTGCTTTCCATCTCATCATTTAATATTGTCAGTAATTATTTATTCATTCTAATAGATATATATTCATATTTAATTATAATTTTATTTTACATTTCCTTGTAAAATGACTAATGATGTTGAACCTCTTTCTATATTTTTTCCATTCTTTAGTAAAGTATAGGTTCATATCTTTTGCCCCCCTTTTTTGTTAACAAAATGGGGGTCTCACTGTTTTTCCCAGGCCATCCTCAAACTCCTGGCCTCAAGCCATTCTCCCTCCTCAGCCTCCTGAGTAGCTGGGACTATAGATTCTTATAACCACCAACTTAACCAGAACACAGAACTACAGGCATGCACCACCCTGCTGGTTCTACTGCTCATTTTTAATTGAGGTTTTTTTTTTTCTTGTTGAGAGTTCTTTACATATTTTGGATATGAATTATTTATCATGCGACTTGCATATATTATCTCCTAGTAGCTGGTTTGTCTTCCCATTCTCTAATGGCAACATCTTTTAGTTGCCATTTTAATTGGTTGCTGCCTAAGTCCCACTGAACATGATGCAAAGAAAGCCTATGACTAAAGAGACATGTTCTGACAGCACATCTCACTTTGGGTAATACTGCAGGAAAAAATCCACTGGAAAATAGCCATTCCCTGGGAATTGGGAATGGTGGATTTTGCTTAACCTTGCCTCAGAAAGTCTCAAGCTATCTCTTAATTTTTCCTCAGGAACAGTCATTTCTCCCAACCGCACCACCCCTCTACACAAACAAATTTCCAGTAGTATCATTGTCCATTGATGAAAATGCTCCACTTAGTTCACAAAACAAAAGTAATTTCTGAAAACAAACCAGACACTTAACACATAGGCCATTTTTCTTTATTCACAAAGCTTGGCACAAGTTTAAGGTCTAAATTGAGTTCTTTGAACCTATTTCAACCAGCATCTAACTAACCAGATCCGCCTTTGGCCATTATAAGGGTATTTCTCCTTTCAGCCTATTTTGCCCCTTATTTCCATCAACTCCACTTTTTACACTTTGAGATTCTTTTATACCCTAGAAATACATCCTTTTTTATCTAAATCCTAGATTCACTTTTTAAATGCTATGTTATAAATAAAGCCACCTCAATTCCAATTCCCTGTTAAATTGTGACTGAGAAGCAATTTCATGGTAAGAAACATTCTTCTAACCACTGCCACAATGCAGCTATTATTGTGTCAAGTCCACTTTGTCTAATAGAGAGGACAAGTGCTTAAGTCCTATCTTGGTGAGTTACTAGCTGTGACCATGGGTAATTTATAAATTCTCTGAATCTCACTATCTTCATCTATAACATGGGGGTCTTAATAGGCTTATAATGGGGTTCTCGGGAGAATAAACAGGCAATGCATGTAAAGTACGTAGCATGTAGTAAGCACTATTTTTGTTTCTTTTTATCTTCTACTGACTTGTTCTTCTCTCAAATATTCTTTTATATCTCTGTTATCAACCGCTGCACAAATATCTTCGGAATTTCATCAGTCACACTTTCTCAGGTATCAAGTCTCCTTTCATCTAACTCAACCTATTTTTTAATCACATCCATGATATGAGATGGATGTGCATTTTACCAAAGTCCACTCACTTTGCAGTGAACAGTGTTATACCATTATAACAAAAGTCCATTGCAGTTTAAAACAAGGAACGTATAGGGTGACATTTTTAAATAGAGGCTATTTCAATTCATTCATCTAAAATCTAAATGTGTGTGTGTATCTCACAAATGTTACATCTAAAGTCACCATACAAATGCATTACCAGCAACAAAAAAAATTAAAAATTAAAAATATTCAAACTTCTCCAAAATACTCAGGCAAGCGTAAGAAGTCAAAATTCTTCCTATTAACTGAAGACTCATTGCTCCTCTTCATTTATATTTTTCACAAATTCAAAGATATATTCAACAACAAGTAATAAAGTATTTGTGTTTCAAATAGTATGCCTAGTTAGAGGTTCTGGGACAGGGACTATGCTAGAACATTGTCTACTTATGGTTAGTACTGGATGAACATTTGCTAAACTGAATAAAATCAAACTGAATTGGTGCTGTGATTTAAATGGCCACAGAATCAGAACTTTGGTGGTAACAGACTTCTTTGCATTCTGGATCAAGGGTACAGATTGGCAGCCTATTGAGCAGCAGAAGAGAGATGATACTGTTAGATACATATCTGTGTGCTTGTAATAAAGTGAGAACTACAAAACTATATTTTGATCAATAAATCTTTATTCCCAGTTAGAAATTATAAACCTATTCTGCAGTAGGACTGTTCATGAAAACAACTATACACCTAAACATCATCTGTTTTGAATGCTCAGATTACTTTGGATATGCAAGTAGTCTTTCAGTAATATTTTTTCTTTTTTTCGGTTTTCTAACTATATCTGCGACAATCCTCTTGGATTTTTTAGACTTCCTGTACACTTTCTCTAATAAGAAATATCACATTTTCAAAAGACATGGCTTATTTCCGTTCATTTCATAAGGCTAACCACCCCCCACCCCGCCCCCTTAGATTTGTGTTAGTAGTATGGCTTCAGCAATTACCTCTAAATGGAAGGTCAGCTCACTTCCTAGGTTGCAATGCACAGCAGATTGTTTTGCCTTGATCTTCTATTTTTAGGCTGTTCAACAAAATTTTCTGTGAAGCTGATGAATTTCTGAAGAAGGGATTACTGTTTGGAAGCCATAATGACACAGGGTATATTATCTGTAAAACATTGATAACAAAGGTATTATTTCTAAATTGTTTCAAAACTGCATACATTACATCAGATACATTTACAGAGGGAGAGTAATTTGGTTCTGCTAGTTCCAAAGTAAGAGGAGAAGAAAATATTGGGCAGTTCATTTTGTGAATATGGCACATTTCATTTGCCCTTGAAGCCCGGGTGGAAACATTGTCCCACTGAGAAGACCCAGTAAATTCTCTAAAGAATCTTCCTTGGGCCCAGGGAGGCAATTTAAATATTTCTTGCTCTCTGGGGCTTCTGCAAATTTCTAAGTCATAACTTTAAATTGCTTCAGGCAAAAGATATTCAAAACTTTTAGAAATTTCAAGAATAATGCCCTAAAGACTTAATTATATGAGACCCATTATTATAATTTACATAACCAATCAGAAGTCTTGAAGACATGTCTTATCACATTTTCAATCTATTACTATATACTGCTGAGATCCTTTCTCCAAATATATTCTAATGACTTGGTCCAGACCTTTTTTCATCCTATCATGTCGTCTTGTATGTAGTACAGTAGAAAGAACTCAGGCTACATTAAGTCTTGATTATTAACAATAATAATAATAGAATACAAATTTCTAGACCTCATTATAAGAGTTTTATAGATATTATGTCATTTGTTTTTGTTAAATTAATAAGTAAAGAAAAAACAAGTTTTAATGTACAACTAATCTAGAAATAATTGTATTCTGCTCTGAAATTGGAATTTAGATGTTATTGTAAATGTGGGTGGCATTTTGAAATTCACAACAAATTCAGAAATGTTTAAATCATACAATAGAAATGTAGAAGCTATTCAGCTTTTTTACTGTAACTCCAGAAGCCAATTTGTAACTTCATCTCACTCCATACTGTAAGCACTTCCAAAAAATTCACCTAAACAGATATACCTCTATTCCCTAGATTTATTAGCATAAAAATCTTATCTAATTAACAATGGGAGAAGGCAATGCAAAAACCATCCCAGATCACAAGGAATTGCTTCCTGGCCATCTTAAGTTCAGATCTGTCACCACGTGGCTAAGCTTCTGATATGGTTTAGCTGTGTCCCCACCCAAATCTCAACTTGAATTGTATCTCCTAGAATTCCTGTGTGTTGTGGGAAGGACCCAGTGGGAGGTAATTGAATCACGGAGGCCAGTCTTTCCTGGCTATTCTCGCAATAGTGAATAGGTCTCATGAGATCTGACGGGTTTATCAGGGGTTTCCACTTTTGCTTCTTCCTCGTTTTCTCTTGCTGCCACCAAGTGAGAAATGCCTTTCGCCTCCCACCATGATTCTGAGGTCTCCCCAGCCATGTGGAACTGTAAGTCCAATTAAAACTCTTTTTCTTCCCAGTCTCAGGTATGTCTTTATCAGCAGCAGGAAAATGGACTAATACAGTAAATTGGTGCCAGTAGAGTGGGGGGTTGCCGAAAAGATCCCCGAAATTGTGGAAGCCACTTTGGAACTGGGTAACAGGCAGAGGGTGGAACAGTTTGGAGGGCTCAGAAGAAGACAGGAAAATGTGGGAAAGTTTGGGACTTCCTGCAGACTTGTTGAATGGCTTTACCCAAAATGTTGGTAGTGATATGGACAATAAGGTTCAGGCCAAGGTGGTCTCAGATGGAGACAAAAAGTTGTTGGGAGCTGGAGCAAAGGTGACTCTTGTCATGTTTTAGCAAAGAGACTGATGGCAATTTGCCCCCAGAGATTTTTGGAACTTTGAACTTGAGAAAGATGATTTAGGATATTTGGCAGAAGAAATTTCTAAGCAGCAAAGTATTCAATAGGTAACTTGGGTGCTACTAAAGGCATTCAGTTTTATCAGGGAAGCAGAGCATAAAAGTTTGGAAAATTTGCAACCTGACAATGTGATAGAAAAGAAAAGCCCATTTTCTGAGGAGAAATTCAAGCCTGCTACAGAAATTTGCATAAGCAACCAGGAGCGAAAGTTAATCCCTAAGACAATGGGGAGATTGTCTCCAAGGCATGTCAGAGGTCTTCATTGCAGTTCCTCCCATCACAGGCTGGAGGCCTAGGAGAAAATGGTTTCACAGGCCCAGGGATCCCCTGCTTGGTGTAGCCTAGGGACTTGGTGCCCTGCATCCCAGCTGCTCCAGATGTGGCTAAAAAGGGCCAATGAAGAGCTCAGGTCATGACTTCAGAGGGGGTAAACCCCAAGCCTTGGCAGCTTCCACATGGTGTTGAGCCTGCAAGTATACAGAAGTCAAGAATTGGGGGTTGGAAACCTTCACCTAGATTTCAGAAGATGTATGGAAACACCTGGATGCCCAGGCAGAAATTTGCTGCGGGGATGGGATACTCGTGGAGAACCTCTGCTAGGGCAGTGCAGAAGGGAAAAGTGGTGTTGGAGCCCCCACACAGAGTCCCTACTGCGGCACTGCCTTGTGAAGCTGTGAGAAGAGGGCCACGGTCCTCCAGACCCCAGAATGGTAGATCCACCAACAGCTTTCACCATTCACCTGGAAAAGTCACAAACACTCAATACCAGCCTGTGAAAGTAGCTGGGAAGGAGGCTGTACCCTGCAAAGCCACAGGGTGGGAACTGCCTAAGACCATGGGAATGCACTTCTTGCATCAGCATGACCTAGATGTGAGATCCAGAGTCAAAGGAGATCATTTTGGAGCTTTAACATTTAACTGCCCTGCTGGATTTCAGACTTGCATGGGCTCTATAACCCCTTTGTTTTGGCCAGTTTCTCCAATTTGGAACAGCTGCATTTACCCAAAGTCTGTACCCTCATTGTATCTAGCAAGTAACTAGCTTGCTTTTGATTTTACATGCTCATGAGTGAAAGGAACTTGACTTGTCTCAGATGAGACTTTGGACTGTGGACTTTTGGATTAATGCTGGAATGAGTTAAGACTTTGGGGGACCGTTGGGAAGGCATGATTGCTTTTGAAATGTGAGGACATGAGATTTGGAGGGGCCAGTAGTGGAATTATATGATTTGGCTGTGTTCCCACCCAAATCTCAGCTTGAATTCTATCTCCCAGTATTCCCATGTGTTGTGGGAGTGATGTGGGGGAGGTAATTGAATCATGGGGGCCAGTCTTTCCCCTGCTATTCTCATGATAGTGAGTAAGTCGCATGAGATCTGATAGATTTATCAGAGGTTTCTTTTCTGCTTCTTCCTCGTTTTCTCTTGCTGCCACCATGTAAGAAGTGCCTTTTGACTCCTACCATGATTTGGAGGCCTCCCCAGCCATGCAGAACCGTAAGTCCAATTAAACCTCTTTTTCTTCACAGTCTCAGGTATGTCTTTATCAGCAGCAGGAAAACAGACTAATACAGCTTCCCTCCTAAGAAGAAAGTGGTTTTGGACTTCTGTGTTTTGTTTCGTAACTATATACTTTTTTTTTAAGAAATAAAAAGGTAAGCTCTTTACTCATTTTTCCCTCCTCTTTCTTGCCAAGTTACAAGGGACCCCTAAATCCTATATCCAGCATTGCTTAAGTAAAGCCTCCAAAGCAATCATGTCAGAACAGAGTTTCAAGCTAATGAGATTGTTCACTTACTTTATTTGGCAAAGTTTTAGTTACTGTTTCTTTTTAACCTATTTCATTAAACCTGGGACATAGGTCATATTTATATAAAATTAAATGGCCCATTAAAGTATTCCTCCATCAGAAAAATTTTTAAAGTACAGTTATTTCTTCTGATATGACTTTGGATGTGAAAAACATGCTAATGGGCATGCAGCGCAACTCAGCCTTTATGTGTGATCTCCAGATACCTAAAGAAATTGCTCATTTAAATTAAGATTTGACAGTTTTTACGGAGTCATCTTTCCTATATAATTATGCCCCTGCTTCCATTTTTTTTAGTTACATTTTTCTTTTATCCATATGTATTCATATTTATTTTAAAAACTTAGAAATTTCAGAAAAGATACCAAGATAAATTTTTTGGATATTCCTTTTTACTTTTTTGTTGTTGTTGTTTGTTTTTTTTTTTTTATTATTATACTTTAAATTCTAGGGTACATGTGCATAACGTGCAGGTTTGTTACATATGTATATTTGTGCCATGTTGGT
>NW_012115999.1:145615-147286 GCF_000951035.1 Colobus angolensis palliatus
AGTTACCCGATTTTCTAGGTGTTGTGTGTCTCAGTTCCCCTGGCTAGGAAAAGGGATTCCCTTCCCCCTTGCACTTCCTAGGTGAGGCGATGCCTCGCCCTGCTTCAGCTCTTGCTGGTCGGGCTGCAGCAGCTGACCAGCACCGATTGTCTGGCACTCCCTAGTGAGATGACCCCAGTATCTCCGTTGAAAATGCAGAAATCACCGGTCTTCTGTGTCGCTTGCGCTAAGAATTGGAGACTGGAGCTGTTCCTATTCGGCCATCTTCTTTTTATTTTTTTTTTAGACCGACTTTCATTCCTGTTGCCCAGGCTGGAGTGCAGTGGTACGATCTCAGCTCACTGCAACCTCCGCCTTCCAGTTTCAAGTGATTCTCCTGCCTCAGCTTCCTGAGTAGCTGGGATTACAGGTGCCTGCCACCACGCCTGGCTAATTTTTGTATTTTTAGTAGAGACACGATTTCACCATGTTGGCCAGGCTAGTCTCGAACTCCTGAGTTTATGATCTGCCTGCATCAGCCTCCCAAAGTGCTAGTGCCGAGACCAGCTCGGTCAGGGAGACCCTAACCCAGCGGCACTAGAGGTATTAAAGAAACACATGCAGAAATATAGGGGTGTGGATTGGAAGATCAGGGGTCTCACAGCCTTCATAGCTGAGAGCCTCAGAGATTTACCCACGTTATTTATTGACAGCAAACCAGTGATAAGCATTGTTTCTATAGATTATAGATTAAAAGTATTCCTCGAGGGAAATAAAGGGATGGGACGAAATAAAGGGATGGGTTTGGCTGGTTATCTGCAGCAGGAGCTTGTCCTTAAGGCACAGATCACTTATGCTATTGTTTGTGGTTTAAGAATGCCTTTAAGTGGTTTTCCACCCTGGGTGGGCCAGGTGTTCCTTACCCTCATTCCAGTAAACCCATAACCTTCCAGCGTGGGCGTCATGGCCATCATGAACATGTCACAGTGCTGCAGAGATTTTGTCTATGGCCAGTTTTGGGGCCAGTTTATGGCCAGATTTTGGGAGGCCTGTTCCCAACAGCTGGGAGCCACTGTGCCTGGCCTTTTGGATATTTCTTTTCAGTCTTTATTCTGAATAAGTTTTCTTGCTTTAGGTTTTGGTTTTATAAACAATGCTAAATACTGTTTTGTTTTTCTTTTAACTATATTAACATAAGTATTTTTATATTAATACAAATTCTTCAAAAATGTTATTTAATAGTTACAAATATTCCATTAAATAAATGTACTATGATGATTTTATATTTCCCCTTCATCACAATAGACAAGTATAAAAATAATAACAAAATTATACAATCCTGCAAGTCCTATAAAAATAATTTATTAGGGACTCTTGATAGTCTGAAATTTTCAGTATCTTTACCCAAACAGAATATAAGACTTCACCTTACAGAAAAAAAAAAAAATAAGTGCCAGAAGTCTCTAGCACGAAGTATTAAGACAGAGTGCTTTTTCAATGATCAAACATTTGGAATCTATCAACTGATGTTTAAAGAAATTACACTACTTGGCCGGGCGCAGTGGCTCATGCCTGTAATCCCAGCACTTTGGGAGGCTGAGGCGGGTGGATCACGAGGTCAGGAGATCGAGACCATCCTGGCTAACATGGTGAAACCCTGTCTCTACTAAAAACTTCAAAAAATTAGCCAGG
>NW_012115999.1:147371-159498 GCF_000951035.1 Colobus angolensis palliatus
AAAAAAAAAAAAAAAAAACGAAAAGAAAAGAAAAAGAAGTTACACTAGCATTACAAGAGAAATACAAATAATGGCCTCTATGCTATTATCTTTTTTAAAAAAACGGATGAAAAGGGTTGGGTGGATTCCATAGGGATGTTTGTAAGTAAAATTCTTTGGGAATAACTGTCTTGAGGATGTTTGAGTACCAAATGTACTACCTCATTCTCAGCATAAAATAAATCTTTTCTTAAAGCAACTTTAAAATAGGAATAAACATTTTGGAGAAAAGAGAAGGAATGGCTTTCCATTTAATTCATACTTTCCCTGAAACAGGTTTAGTATGAACCCCAGACTACTGATGTTTGTTCAAAGCCTCTATTAGAATTTTGCTGTCCAACTGAGATTGCACTCCTATGGTCAATCAAATTCTAATCATAAATAGTACCAAACAGGAGTATATCTTGTCCTATCCACATTTTCCCACTCTATTTGGAGGCATGCATAGTTTAGGGGATCTTGAATTGGATGACAATCCTCCTTTCCAAAGTCAACAGGATTAGAAACTCTCTTCTATGTTGAACATTGTTTAATTAAGGAACAGCATAACCTATTGGCAAATGACTATTATAAGGCAAATCCTATATCATAACCAAAACCATTGTTTGAAAACACTAAGTATTAATACCAAGTATACTCATCTATTGAGTCAATTAATTTATTTGTCTAGGGATATATTTTACAGCTGAGGTAGAACACCATGCAGATGCAGAGTTGTTTTTAAAATGATATTCTGTGATGCATTTATTACAAACAAGAAGGTCACCTACTAATAGTTATCCATTCATTTTTTTAAGTTAAAGTCATTTTCTTTATGCTCTTTGGTTCACAACTCAGATCCTTGACCTGACTCAAAATTCCTTCTTTAGGAAAATATTGGTACTAACAATAAATTAAACAAGTAGAAGAAAATGACTTTCATATTTACAGAAATAAAAGGCAGGTTCTCCTGTGTGCAATTTGGTTGCTTTTAATTCTAAAATATCAAGAACTCAAAATTGTTTGCAATAAGCTATACAGAAGTCTTATCTCCAAGTCTCACCAGAGTATTGTTTCACATCAGCTATCTAATTACTGTCCCACACACAATTAAAGCACCAATGGTCTTCTCTAAGGTATTAAAGAGAGATGGTCAGAGATACCTTGCTACTCAAAGTGTTCTGTATATGAGCAGCATCAACATCACCTGGGAACATGTTGATAAATGCAGATCTCAGAACCCACGTCAGACCCACTGAATCAGAATCTTTTCCAAAGATTCCCCAGGTGACTCCTGGGAATATTAAAGTTTGAGAAGCACAATGACTAAATCAGTTACATTCTTCTTCAGTTGCACATTAGAATAACCTGGAGAGCATTATTTAAAAGATGTCTGATTCTCACCCAATGAAGTACAGTTAAAAAAAAATGGGATTTAAAATCAGAAAACTCAGATTTAAATAGCAGCCCACTCACACTATAATTTTATATAAATTTCATCTTTCAAGATTTCATTTCCCTCAGAGAATTATAGTGATGATAAAATGAATAATGTGCGTGATCATATTTGTAAACTATAAAATCCTAAACCAATGGTATTGTTAATGATTTGTATGGTATAAATCCAAATAAATAAGTCTGTTGATCAGATTAAAGTATGCTCTCTCTGATGCTAATTTTTCAAAGTGGAGTTTGTGGATCAACTGTATCAGTAATAACCGACACTCGTTTAAAATGCAAATAGCTCTTCCCTTCCTCAGACCTCATGCCTCAATCTCAGGAAGTGGAATACAGAAGTTTGCATATTTAATGACCTACCAATATAGCTGAATTGCTTTAAGAGCTAAAAGAGGAATCCCATAAGCTAATCTCATTCCTGTTACCACTACTCCAGCTAGTACTAGCATAGTTGTTGGACCTCCAACTTCTATGACCTCTTACTTTACATAATATGAGACCACTCGTTTAACTCACATGCTGTGTCCTCTTCTGGATTATTCATACTCCAGTATGAAAAAGTACATGGAAAGGACTAATTGAACAACTGAGTTTGAGTTGATTCCCATAAGTCTATCTGAGTACTCATAAGTTGACAAAAACTCCTTTTTGTCACATGCTTAGTGGTGTATCCAGTGACCCACTTGGGGAACAGAATCTAGATCATCCCACCACTCCTCGTTTCCAACCTATATTTATCCCATGGCAATCCCTCCTTCCTGGATATCTGGCTTACATCCTTTTTTACTCCCTCAATCCTGATAAACTTCCTATCAGAGGGAAAAAACAACTCCCTTTCACAGATTGTATTATACAAATGTCTATCTTCTATTCCATGGGGTCCACAGAGTGTGTGCTCCTAGCAGTGAAGGCATATGATAACTGTGTGGTCATCAGCAAATTCCTGAGATACCCCCTCAATATAGATAAGGTGCTTTGGCCAGGCGCCGTGGCTCATGCCTGTAATCCCAGCACTCTGGGCGGCCAAGGCTGGTGGATCACCGGAGGTCAGGGGTTCAAGACCAGCTTGGCCAACATGATGAAACCCCATCTCTACTAAAAATACAAAAAATTAGCTGGGTGCGGTGGCAGACACCTGTAATCCCAGCTACTCGGGAGGCTGAGGCAGGAGAATCACTTGAACCCGGGAGGCTGAGGTTGCAGTGAGCCAAGATCGTGCCACTGCACTCCAGTCTGGGCAACAAGAGCAAAACTCAGTCTCAAAAATAATATAAAATAAACTAAACAAGGTGCTTTATGTTTTCATGGCCGCTATCTCTTATGAATTAGGATTTCTCAACAGACTGGCACAAAATGTATTAACAGTTACATATGAATGTACTTTTGTGGAAAACATGTCATTAATCATTTTTATAAAATATTACAGTTGATGCATCTGGCCTGCATAGATATTTCCTTGAATGAGAATATAATAATATTGGCCAAAGTAAACTTTTTATTTACTTTATTACTACCATTTCAGTTCTTTATATTCAGTTTTTTATATTTTTCACTATCTATGCTGTATTGAAATCAATTCAGCTGAAGGAAGGAAAAAGATCTCTTCCACCTGTTCAGCCCACATAACAGTGGTGATTGTGTTTCATGGAACAATCCTCTTCGTGTACATAAAGGCAACATCTAATGGCACTACTTCAGAGAAACTGGTTGACTGTTCTATGGGGTAGTAATGCTCATGCTCAGTCTTATCATCTATAGCCTGGGGAATATGGAGGTGCTTGGGGCTATGAAAAAATTGATCAGTATGAGTAGACCCTGGTGCTGGAAAAATGATGAGAATCTGACATCTTTGAGTTCATGTACAAAATAAGCTCACATATTTTGAGGCAAGAAGTTTAAATATAAATAGAACAAAAGAAATGACAATTATGTCTAGAAACAAAATTTCAGCATTAGAAAGAAGTTTCAACATTAATAATCTAATATTTCTCTTTAAGAAAATGACTGTGACCTCATAAAAATATAGAGACAAGTAATCTAAGAAGTTCATGTAAAGTTATGGGAATAAGACAAAAAATATTTGTAATTAAGCCTTTCCAAGAGAAGACAACATAAGTCCTTAACAAATAAAACATATTTGTCAGCCCACTTTGGAATACCTTTTACGTATTTATTTGTTTATGCTTGTTTTTTTACCCAGGGACGTTATCTGGCCCTCACCTACATTTCTAGCTACATACTTCACCCTTTTCTGTTCATGCCTATATTGCCTCCATCCCCCTTTCCACATACTGTCTTCCATTCTCTATGTATTTACACAATTATTTCAAGCTCTTTCACACCTAAGTGCAACAGTACATGCTACTTCTTCTGCATGATCACATTTCTCCTTCTTCTCTGGTAAAATCTCAGAAGACATGGGCAAAGTGTCATATCCTCCGCAAAGCCTTCCAATACTGTCATTAAAACAGCAAAAACTGGCCAGATGCAGTAGCTCACACCTGTAATCCCAGCACTTTGGGAGGCCGAGGCAGGCAGATCACGAGGTAAAGAGATCAAGACCATCCTGGCCAACATGGTGAAACCCTGTCTCTACTAAAAATACAAAAATTAGCTGGGTGTGGTGGTGCGCTCCTGTAGTCCCAGCTACTCAGGAGGCTGAGGCAGGAGAATCACCTGAACCCGGGAGGCAGAGGTTGCAGTGAGCCGAGATCGCGCCAGTGCACTCCAGCCTGGGCAACGAGGGGGAATCTCATTTCAAAAAAACAAACAAACAAACAAACAAACAAAAAAAGCTCTCAGCAAAGAGGGGACCCGAGAGTGGGTCGCCATCTGTCTGGCTGAGTCTAGCTGGTTTTTATGGGCTCAGAATGGGGGAGTGGGTGCTGATGGGGTCCGTGCATGGTCTTGGAAAAAGCACCATTCAATTGGTTAAAAGGCATTGAGGAAGTTCTCACACCGGTCGTGGACTCTATCCAGCCAACATATCCATCTTCAGGCTTCAGGCTGTATTTGGCTTGAAGGTCGGTTTTCACCGGAGACTCATACCTGTCTGCACAGGAATTTGTCTGTCCTCTGTCACTATCACTCTAAGCCTACAACTCCTCATTTGTAAAATGGCAGTAATGTCTGTTACAGAGTTCTCTCAAACTAATGCTTGAGGGTAGGGACTGTACCCTATCCAGCATTTGGTTTCCAGCACTAGCAGAAGGACAGGCACATTTCCAATGCTGAATAAATAAGATAAAAATTTAATCAACAAAATGAAGACAATCATATGTTACACTGTCCGTCATCATTAATTAATTTTTTAAAAAATTTAAATAGCATATGTAGGATACCTTGCATATGTTTTGTATTCCTTTCAATGGTGCTGAAAAAGAAATGTCTGGTCCCAATTTAAAAGTAGTTAAATAAGACTCTCTGGAGATTAGACTTCAAAATCAGTACTTTTTTTAGTTTGCCAGATGATTCTAATTAGAAGCCGGATTGGCAATCACTAATCAAACTGTCTGTTATTTAAGGCCTTTCCACACTATGGAACCATGGCATATGTTACACTCCCTGCATTGTCACATTTCATCTTCTCTAACGAAATGTCTCACCCTCTAGGGAGTCTTCCAAAACTGCCCCAAAGTAATTGAAGCCTTCCTCTCTGCTGTCCTTGCCACTTTCCCATACTATAGCGCTTAGCTATTATATTGTAATCATTTGAGACCTTCTCAAAGTTTCCCAATGGTGGGAAACATGGCTCTGTGTTTTAAAGAGAGAGACAGAGACAGAGAGATGCCCAATGCCCAATAAAATAAAAATACTAGGAAGTTAATAAATGAACATATGGAAGAAAAAATTAAAAGGATAATAAAAATTCAGTCCAAGAAACACATTTAACACATAGAATAAAAGAGAATGGGAGAGTAACATCAGCAGGATGGCCAACTGGAAGTGCCTAATTATCATTCCTACCACAGAAAAGGACCAAGACAATGAACAAACAACTACATTTCAACAAGAATGATTAAAAGAGTATGCTGGAGTACATCGAGGAAGTGGTAGAAACTTTATAAAACACAGAAACTCAGGCTGACTACATAGAAAAGGGAACAAAGCACCCTGCCTCTGCCACCTCATCTGCCCATATGGGATCAGCTGGAAACCAGGAGGGACTTCTCTGCCAAGAAAAGGTAAGCAGGAAGCCTCCAGCAACTCCCATCACCACCACTGCAGTCTTTGCTATGAGAGAACCCTGCAGTCCTCATGGAGCCTGAACCCAGTTTAAGGGAGCTGCCTAGAATTCAATTCTACTCCAGCAAAGAAGCCCATGTTGTGCCCCACCCCACCCACCCTCGTGTCCCAAGTGGCCACTGCACTTGCCATCTTGAAATGGAAGCCATTGCCTCTGGGGATCAGTAGCCGCTGCACCTCTCCATTTCTGAGTCTCCACCATCATTGCACCATTCTCACACATGGTAGTACACCATTCATCAGCTGGGCTCACCAACCCCTGGAAACAGGCTGCCTAGGAGACACTCCATCTTCCCCATTCCAGTGGCTACTGCACTCCACTTCTAACTACTTAGAGCCTTGGCATCCCATCCCCAGGAAAGCAGTGCCTGAGCCAGCAGAGTTGCCATGACTTCCCAGCATGTAAACCAGCCTGGTGCCCCTCTGCTGGGGAAGCCACATCCAATGTGGTGAAGCAGCTCTGCAGCCTTGGTGCCCAAGCCAACCTGGTGCCTTAGGCCCAGAAAACTAGAGCTATGACCCAGGAAAGCAGCTGCAACCGCAGTGCCCAAGCCCACCACACAGTAACCTGCCTCTTGGGAACCAGGCTTCCCAGCCTAGTAGAGAAGCTACACTCAAGCCGGCAGAGCAGTCATGCCTCCTCAGCACCTGCACCAGCCTGGTACCTCGACCTGAGAGGACTGGATCTTTGGCTCAGGGAAGCAACTTTAACCCTGTACCTGAGCCCATGCTGCACCCTGCTCCTTAGGGACCAGGCACTCCAGCATGGCTAAGAAACCACACCCAAGCCAGCAGAGCAGTCATGCCTCCTCAGCACCCTGAATCAGCCCAATGCCTCAGCCTCAGGGGAATGGAGCTTTAGCCCAGAGAAACAGCTGCAAACTTGGTGCATGAGCCCAGCTCCCCCAGGGAAACATAACTTTGGCTGATCTGTATGACCCCCACCTTAGTGCTGAACAAACACACTGCCCCACCTCAATGGGTCTGGACCAGCCCTCTAAAGTCTGTGCTGCTGAAGTGCACCATCTCCCTAGAGAATAAAGACAACATTGCACTGCTCCTCATCCATGAAGCTGAAGCCACAGAACTCCTTGCTGCCAATAAATGGGCTCTTGTTGCTACTGTATTCAGCCCCACAGAGCCTGACCCTTGCTGTGTCACACCATTACAGGATCCACAGAGGGTACTATGCAGTACCCTCTCTCAGTGTGCAAGTTGCCACTGTGGCCTCTTGTCTCCAGAATTCAAGTTACAGATGTGCCCTGCCCCCCAGAATGTGAGCCTCTGGAACACACCTTCATCCCTGGAACCATGCCAGCCCTACATTCTGATCCCCAGAATCAGAGTCACATCTATATCCCTGCCCCATGAAACCAAACTACTGGGAAGTGTCTCATAGTCACAGTCCTTGGCTTGATGGGAAAGTTGCAGCCACCCATGCCTCAGAGAGTAAACCTGCACCCACGTCACAGGTTCCACAGTAGTTCAACAAGATACAATCCACAGCCCAATTCACAGCCACTGCAACCGCCTGTGTAGTGGAACACAGCCTTGTTGTGGCTTCCAGTGGCCAATGTCAGGTAACAAACCAAGAGACATCTCCTAAGTTAAGTCTCCCCACTGTGAAGAAAATGAAAACACGAAGATCTGTAAAGCCTTTGCCACCAAGAACCCTGACATTCTACCTTGCCACCACTGCTGCCAGTTTCCTGCAGCCTAGGTCACTGAGGTACCTACAGTCATCACTGTCATTGATTATAGCTGAAAAAACCTCATGGAGACTAAAGTACTGTGCCCACCCAGACCCACAGTCTACCCAAATGACAGTCAACACACTCTATCCAATTGACAGAGTAAGACCCATCTTCAAGGGAAAGTCTTTTCCTATGAAAGCTACTGTATAAAATTAAAAGGCAACTGTTTCATCAGATACACAGAGATCAATACAGGGGGACAAGAAACATGGAAAAAAAAAAAGAAGGAAACATGACACCACCAAAGGAAAATAATATTTCTCCAATGGCTGACCTCAAAAGAAATGGAAATTTATAAGCTGCCTAAAAAGAAATTCAAAACAATTTTCTTAAGGAAACTCAGTGAGATCAAGAGAACACGGAAGACAAGTCAATCAGGAAAACAGTTTGTGATCTAAGTGAGAAATTCAACAAAGATATCGATTAAAAAAAAAAAAAGAAGAACCAAACAGAAATCGAGAAGCCGAAGAAGTCAATGAATAAAATAAAAAATTTAATTTAGAGCTTCAACAGCAGACTAGATGAAGCTGAAGAAATAATTTCTGAACCTGAAGACAGGTCTTTTGAAATAATCCAGTTGGGGAAGGGGAGGAAGAATGAATAAACATGAAAAAATCCTATTTATGGGACTATGGAGTGCCATTAAGCAAACAAATATTTCATTGTGAGAAGAAACTGAGAAAGGCACAGAAAGGTTATTTAACAAAATAATTGCTGAAAACTGAGTTTTGGTAGAGATATACATATTCAGATCTGTAATATATGTATGCAATTCAATAAATGTGATACCTCATATGAACAGAATGAAGGACAAAACACTGTGATTATGTTAATTGATGCCAAAAAATCATTTGATAAAATTTTACATTCCTTAATGATAAAATCTCTCAAAAGAATCATATACAACAGATCCACAGCTAGTATTATACCAAATGAGGACAAACTGAAAGTTTTCCCTGTAAGGTCTGAAACAAGATAAAGATGCTCACTTTCACCAATTTCATTTAACATGGTATAGAAGTCCTATCCAGGGCAATTAGACATGGGAAACAAATAAAGAGCAACAAAATAGGAAAGGAATAAGTCAAAGTTTCTTTCTTAGCAGATGATATAATCTTATATTTAGAAAAACCTAAAGACGTTATCAAGAAATTCTTACAACTGATAAACAAATTCAGTAAAGTTTCAGAATACAAAATTAACATAAAAAATCAGTAAAATTTCCAATGCCAGCAGTGAAAAATCTGAGAAATAAATTAAGAAAGCAATCATATTTACAATAGCTGCAAAATATATAAAATATATAGGGATAAACTTAATCAAAGAAGTAAAATAGCTCTATAATGAAAACTATAAAACATTGATAGAAGAAATTGAAGAGGACACATACAAAAAAGAAAAATATTTCATGTTCATGGATTGGAAGAATCGATATTGTTAAAATCTTCATACTATACAAAATCATCTACAGATGCAATTCCTATCAAAATACCAATGTCATTCCTCAAAGAAATAGAAGAAACAATCCTAAGATTCACATGGAACTGCAAAAGAACTAGAATAATCAAAGCAACCCTGAGCAAAAGAACAAAGTTAGAGGCATCACTCTACCTGATTTCAAATTATCTTACAAAGTTATAGTAACCAAAACAGCATGGTACTGGCATAAAAACAGACATGTAGACCAATGGAACAGACTAGAGAACCCATAAATCACACATTTACAGTCGACTCATTTTATCTGAATAGACATTTCTCAAAAGATACACACATGGCCAACAGGTGTATGAAAAAATGCTCAACTTCACTAATCATCAGGGAAATGCAAATTAAAGACACAATAAAAAATTATTCCAGTTAAAATGGCTATCATCAAAAGACAAAAACAATACATGCTGTCAAGGATGCAGAGAATGGGGATCTCTTGTATACTGTTTGGGAATGTAAAGTAGTACAGCCATTATGGAAAACAGTCTGAAGGCTCCTCAAACAAATAAAAATAGAGCTAAAATAGAGCTTCTATATGATTCAGCAATTCCATACCTGGATATATATTCAGGTATATATCCAAAACAAAGGAAATCAACATACTGAAAAAAAATCTACACTCTCACGTTTATTGTAGTACCAATCACAATAGCCAAGATATTGACTCAACCTACGTGTTCATTGATAAATGAATGGATAAGAAACTGTGGTATACACTGGCCCCACAGAAATACAAACCATCACAGAATATTATGAACACTTTCTGCACACAAACTAGAAAATCTAGAAGAAATGGATACATTCCTAGACACATACACCCTCTGAAGACTGAACCAGGAAGAAATTGAATCCCTGAACAGACCAATAATAAGCTCTGAAATTGAGTCAGAAATAGCCTACCAACCATTAAAAAAAGTCCAGGACCAAACAGACTTAGAGCCGAATTCTACAAGATGTACAGAGAATAGCTGGTACCATTCCTGCTGAAACCATTCCAAAAAATTGAGAAGGATGGACACCTCCATAATTCATTCTAAGAGGCCAGCATCATCCTTATAGCAAAACCTGGCAGATTCACAACAAAAAAAGAAAACTGCAGGTCAATAACCTTGATGAACATCAGTGTAAACATCATCAACAAAATACTTGCATATCAAATCCAGCAGCACATCAAAAAGCTTATCCACCACGATCAAGTAGGCTCTATCCCTAGGAAGCAAGGTTGATTCAACACATGCAAATAAATAAATGTGATTCATCACATAAATGAATTCAACACCCCTTCACATTAAAAACTCTCAATAAACTAGGTATTGAAGGAACATACCTCAAAATAATAAGAGCTGTCTATGACAAACCCACAGCCAACATTATACTGGATGAGCAAAAGCTGGAAGCATTCCCCTTGAAAACCAGCACAATACAAGTATGCCCTCTCTCACCACTCCTATTCAACACAGTACTGGAAATCCTGGCCAGGGCAATCAGGCAAGAGAAAGAAATAAAGGGCATCCAAATAGGAAAAGAGGAAGTCAAACTGAGAGGTGAAGCTGGCTGGGCTTCGGGGTTGGGTGGGGACTTGGAGAACTTTTGTGTCTAGCTAAAGGTTTGTAAATGCACCAATCGGCACTCTGTAAAAATGCACCAATCAGTGCTCTGTGTCTAGCTAAAGGTTTGTAAATGCACCAATCAGCACTCTGTAAAATGAACCAATCAGCAGGACATCGGCGGGGCCAAATAAGGGAATAAAAGCTGGCCTCCCAAGCCATCAGCAGCAACCTGCTCAGGTCTCCTTCCACGTGGGAGCTTTGTTCTTTCTCTCTTCATAGTAAATCTTGCTGTTGCTCTCTCTTTGGGTCTGCGCTACTTTTATGAGCTGTAACACTCATGCAAAGGTCTGTGGCTTCACTCCTGAAGTCAGCAAGACCATGAACCCACCAGAAGGAAGAAACTTCAGACATATCTGAACATCAGAAGGAACAAACTCCGGACACACCATCTTTAAGAACTGTAACATTCACAAGGGTCCAGAAGGAAGAAACTCCGGACACATCTGAACGTCAGAAGGAACAAACTCCAGACACACTATCTTTAAGAATTGTAACACTCACCAGGAGGGTCCAGAAGGAAGAAACTCTGGACACATCTGAACATCGGAAGGAACAAACTCCGGACACACCGTCATTAAGAACTGTAACTTACCGCAAGGGTCCGCAACTTCATTCTTGAAGTCAGCGAGACCGAGAACCCACCGGAAGTAACTAATTCTGGACACAAAACTATCTCTGTTTGGAAACAACATGATCCTCTATCTAGAAAACCCCATAGTCTCAACCCAAAAGATTCTTAAGCTGACAAACAACTTCAGCAAAGTCTCAAGATATAAAAGCAATGTGCAAATATCACTAACATTCGTACACACCAATTACAGTCAAACCAAAGCTAAATCAGGACTCAATCCCATTCAAAATTGCCACAAAAAGAATAAAATACCTAAGAATACATCTAACCAGGAAGTTTAAAGATCTCTACAAGAAGAATTACAAAACGCTGCTCAAAGAAATCAGAGAAGACACAAACAAATCAGAAAACATTCCATGTTCATGAATAGGAAGAATCAATATCATAAAATGGCCATATTTCCCAAAGTAATTTATAGATGCTATTCCTGTTAAACTACCATTGAGATTCTTCACAGAACAAAAAAAAAAAACTACTTTAAAATTCATATGGAATCATAAAAGAGCCCAAATAGCCAAGGCAATCCTAAGCAAAAGGAACAAAGCTGAAGGTATCGTGCTACCTGACTTCAGACTATACTACAGGACTACAGCAACCAAAACAGCATGGTAAGGGTACAAAAACAGACCGATAGACCAATGGAACAGAATAGAGAACCCGGAAATGAGGCTGCATACCTATAGCTATCTGATCTTCAACAAACCTGACAAATACAAGCAATGGGGAAAAGATTCACTATTCAGTAAATGGTGTTGGGATAACTGGCAAGCCATGTGTGGAAGATTGAAACTGGACCCCTTTCTTATATCATATACAAAAATTAACTCAAGAAGGATTAGAGACTTAAATGTAAAGCACAAAATTGTAAAAACTCTGGAAGACAACCTAGGCCATACCTTGCAGGACACAGGCACAGGTAAAGA
>NW_012115999.1:164523-166751 GCF_000951035.1 Colobus angolensis palliatus
TAAATTTTATATATATTACATATATAAGCAGAATTACATACATAAGCAGAGTGAACAAACAGTCTGCAGAATGGGAGAAAATTTTTGCAAACTATGCAACTGACAAAGGTCTAATGTCTAGTATCTATAAGGAACTTAAACAAATTTGCAAGAAAAAAGAAACAACCCCATTAAAAAGTGGACAAAGGACATGAACAGACACTTTTCAAAAGAATATATATATATGTGACCAACAATCATATGAAAAAGATGCTCAACATCACTGATCATTGGAGAAATACAAATCAAAACCACAATGAAGTACCATCTCACACCAGTCAGAATGGCTACTAATAAAAAGTCAAAAAATAACAGACGCTGGTGAGGTTGTAGAGAAAAAGGAATGCTTATATACTGTTGGTTGGAGTGTAAATTAGTTCAATCATTGTGGAAGATAGTGTGGTGATTCCTCCAAGACGTAAAGCCAGAAATACCATTCGACCCAGTAACCCATTACTGGGTATATATTTGAAGGAATATAAATTGTTCTATTATAAAAACACTTGCACATGTATACTTATTGCAGCACTATTCACAATAGCAAAGACATAGAATCAACCTAAATGCTCATCACTTGTAGACTGGATAAAGAAAATGTGTTATATATACACCATGGAATATTATGCCGCCATCAAAAAGAATGAGGTCACGTTCTTTGCAGGAACATGGACGGAGCTGGAGGCCATTATCCTTAGGAAACTAATGCTGGAATAGAAAACTGAATGCCACATGTTCTTCATAAGTGGGAGCTAAATGATAAGAACACATGGACATATAGAGAGAAACAACATACACTGGAGCCTAATGGAGGGTAGAGTGTAGGGGTACATGGAGAGGATCAGGAAACACAACTATGGGTACTAGGCTTAACGCCTGGGTGATCTAATAATCTGCACAACAAACTCCCATGACACAAGTCTACCTATATAACAAACTTGTACATGTACCCCTGAAATTAAAATAAAAGTTTAAAAAAAAGAAAATGTGGTATATATACATGATGAAATATTACTCTGCTATAAATGAAATTATGTCACTTGCAGCAAAATGGATAGAATTGGAGGACCTTATGTTAAGTAAAATACGACACAGAAAGAAATGTGTTATGTGAATAGAATGGTAGTTACCAGAGGCTGGGGAGGGGAAATGAAACAAATTTGCTTAATAACTGTATAAAAATACAGTATGGGTCCAGATGTGGTGGTTCACACCTGTAATCCCAGCACTTTGAGAGGCTGAGGCAGACAGATCACGAGGTCAGGAGATCGAGACCATCCTGGACAACATGGTGAAACCCTGTCTCTACAAAAAATTAGCTGGGCATAGTGGTGCATACCTGTAATCTCAGCTATTTGGGAGGCTGAGGCAGGAGAATCGCTTGATCCAGGGAGTCAGAGGTTGCAGTGCGCCAAGATCGTGCCACTGCACTCCAGCCTGGTGACAGAGGAAGACTCAGTCTCAAAAAAGAAAAAAAAAAAATACATTATGATAGAAGGAATAAAATCTAGTGCTTGGTAGCACAATATGGCAATGATAATTAACAATAATTTATTGTATACATCACACAATAACTAGAAGAATAGATTTCCAATATTCCCAATACAAAGATTTAATGAATATTTGAGGTTATGAATATCCCAGTTACCTAGATTTGATCTATACTGTGCATTTGTATCAAAAGATTACATAAACCCCATAAGTATGTACAATTATCCTGTATCCATAAAAACGAAGAATTAAATAAAATTAATTTTTAAAAAATGAAAAAATATTTCCCCAACATGCAAAAATTAAAGACATTTTTCACTACTATGCCAGCCTTACAAGAAATGCTTAAGAAAGTGCTACAACTGGAAGTGAAAGGACAATAATCACTATCATGAAAACATATGAAAGTATAAAACTCACTGGTAGAGGTAAATTCATAATCAAATTCAGAATACTGCATTATTGTAATGGTGATGTATAAATCTTTCAAACATCTAGTATGAAAGTTAAAAGTCAGGATGGTCTAAAATAACTATAGCAACAATAGGATATTAAAGAATAGAAAATTAGGCTGGGCACGGTGGCTCTCACCTGTGATCCCAGCACTTTGGCGGGCTGAGACAGGCAGATCACGAGGTCAAGAGTTTGAGACCAGCCTGGCCAACATGGTGAAACCCCTCTCTACTAAAAATACAAAAATT
>NW_012115999.1:166801-188775 GCF_000951035.1 Colobus angolensis palliatus
TTTGAGACCAGCCTGGCCAACATGGTGAAACCCCTCTCTACTAAAAATACAAAAATTAGCTGGGTGTGGTGAAAGACACCTGTAATCCCTGCTACTTGGGAGGCCAAGGCAAGAGAATTGCTTGAACCTGGGAGGCAGAGGTTGTAGTGAGCTGAGATCATGCCACTGCACTCCAGCCTGGGCAACAGAGCAAGGCTCCATCTTGGAAAGAAAAAAAGAAGAAGAAGAAGAATAGAAAATGTAAAAAGATGTAAATTGCAGCAATGAAAATATAAATTATTGGGAGAGGGCAAAAGTAATATTTGTATGTGACCAAAGTTCAGTTGTTATCAGCTTACAATAGCCTATTATAACAATAAGATTCTAAAATGTAAGCCTCATGGTAACCAAGAAGCAAAAAATAATACCAGATATACAATAAGAAAGAGAAAAAAATCAAAGCTTAGCACTCCTGAAAATTACCAAAGCACAAACATAAGCAACAAGAGAGGGAGAAAGAAACAAAAAATCTATAAAATGATCAGAAAATGATGAACAAAATGGCAGGAGTAAGTTCTTACCTATCAATAACAACCTTGAATATAAATGGATTAAATTCTCCAATCAAAAGACAGGTGGCTAAATGGGTTTTTAAAAAGATCCAACTATATGCTGCTTATAAGAGACCCATTTTAGCTTTAAGGGCATATGTAGACTGAAAAGTAAAGGGACGGAAGAAGATATTCTGTGGAAATAGTAACCAAAAGAGAGCAAGAGTGGCTCTACTTATGTAGTATACTTATAAAATAGACTTCAAGTCTAATAAACACCGCAAGACATAAAGATGACTATTATTTAATAATAAAGAGGTCAATTCTGTAAGAATGCATAACAATTATAAATAGACATGCACCCAACATTGAAGCACCTAGATTTATAAACAAATAGTAATGAACAAGAAGAAAGAAATAGCAAAACAATATAGCAAGAGACTTCAATACTCTTCTTTCAACAATAAACAGACCAACCAAACAGAAAGTTAACAAGGAAATACTGGACTTCGGCTGCACTTTAGACCAAATGGACCTAACAAACATATATAGAACTTTTCATCCAACAGCACCAGAATATACCTTTTTTTCTAGTGTGTATGGAACATTCTCCAGAATATACCATGTGTTAGGCCACAAAACAATTCTTAACAAATTCAGAAAGATTAAAATCATATCTAGAATTTTTTCCTGCTCACAATAGTATAAAACTAGAAATAAATAATAGGATGAATGTTAAAATTTTTACTAATATGTGTAAATTAAACAACATGTTCTGGAACAGTTACTAGATCAAAGAAGAAATCAAAAAGAAAATTTAAAAAATATCTTACAATCTAAACAACATAGGAAGACCCATCTCTACAAAAGATTAAAAAACATTAGCCAGATGTGGTGGCACATGCCTATAGCCCCAACTACTTGGGAGGCTTAAGTGAGAGGGTCACTCGAGCCTGGGAGGTCGAGGCTACAGTGAGCTGTGATCACAGCACTCCAGCCTGGGTGACAGAGCAAGATCCTCTTTCAAATATGTGTATGTGTATGTATGTGTATGTGTATATATATACACACACACACTCACATATATACACATACCTATACATATATACATGTATAGATATACACATATATGTACATGTATGCCTATGTATGTATACATATATACATATGTGTATGTACATATATCTGTATGTACATATGTATATGTGTGTATGTATAAACACATGCATATATACATATAAATAAAATTGGTATATGGTATTTCCATTATCATTTGTCTCAGATAGGTATATAGATAGATAGATATAGAGATATATAAAATATATCCTAGACATATGACAGTAGAAACACAACATACCAAATCTATGGGATGCAGCAAAAGCAGTTCTAAAAGGAATGTTTACAGCCATGAATGCTTACATTAAAAATGAAGAAAGATCCCAAATAACTAGCCTAGCATTACTTCTCAAGAAGCTAGAAAAAGAACAACAAAGTAAACCCAAAATTAACAGAAGGAAGGAAATAATAAAAGTTGGAACAGAAACAAATCAAATGGAAAAGAGAAAAACAAAAAAGTCAATAAAACAAAAATTTGATTATTTGAAAAATTAAACAAAATTGACAAACCTCTAGCTAGACTAAGAAATAAAGAGGGAAGACTTAAATGAAATGAAACATGAGAACATGAATGAAAACATTGTAACAGATTCCTCTGAAATAAAAAGAATCATAAGAAACTATTATAAACAATTATATACCAACAAATTTAACAACCTAAAGGAAATTGATACGTTTCTAGAAAAATACAACATTCCAAGACTGAGTCAGGAAGAAATAGAAAACTTGAACAGACAAACAACAAATAAAGGAATTGAAAATAATTTAAATCCTCCCAATGAAGAAAAGCAGGAAGATTTCATGGTTGAATTCTACCACATATTGAAATAATTACTACCAATACTTCTTAAACCTTCATTAAATGGAGCTAGAGGGAATACTTCCAAAGATATTTTACAAGGCCAGCATCACTCTGATATATAAGCCACACAAAGACACTGCAAGAAAAGACAACTACAGGCCAATATCTCTGATGAACATCAATGCAAAAATCCTCCATAAAATATTAGCAAACGAAATTCAACAACACATACGAAAGATTATGCATCGTGACCAAGTAGGACTTTTCATTGGCATTCAAGTCTGGTTTAACATATGCAAATCAATCAAAGTGATACATCACATTAACAGAATAAAAGATAAAACCATATGATCATCTCAACTGACATGGAAAAACATTTGACAATATTCATCATCTTTTCTTGATAAAAATCCTTGACAGTTTAGTACAGAAGAAAAGATCTTCAACATAATAAAAACCATGTATAAAAAAAAAACCCACATCTAACATCATAATCAACGGGGCACAACTGAAAGCTTTACCATTAAGATCTGGTAAAAGGCAGAGATACTCACTTTCACCATTTCTATTCATTATAGCACCATTAGTACTAGCAAGTACAGTCAGACATGAAAAAAAAAAATAAAAGGTACCCAAATAAAAAGAAAGAAGTAAAATTATCTCTATTTGCAGATGACCTGATACTATATGTCAGAAATTAATCTAGCTAGAACAAACTAGAACCCCAAAGATTCTACCACAAAAACTGTTAGAACTAATAAATGAATTCAAAAAAGTTACAAAGTACAAAAATAACATAAAAAATCAGTAGCATTTCTATACACAAATAACAACCTAACTGAAAAAAAATCAAGAAAATCGTATTATTTATGACAGTATACAAAAATTGAGAAATAAATTTAACAAAGGAGGTGAAAGAATTTTATACTAAAAACTATAAAACAGTGATGAACGTAATTGAAGAAGACACAAGTAAATGGAAAGATACCCCATGCTCATAGATAGGACAGATTAATATTGTTAAAATGTCCATACTACCCAAAGCAATATACAGATTTAACACAATTTCAATCAAAATTCCAAAGGCATTCTTCAGAAACAATTGTTTTAACTCCTGTAATAATATGGAACCACACACACAAGCACACACACATGCACACACACACACACACACACACAGCCAAAGCACTACTGAGGAGAAAAAGCAAGTTAGATGTATCACACTTCCTGATTTTGAATTATATTACAAAGCTATAGTAATCAAAACCATATGGTACTTGCATACAAACAGAAATAAAGATCAATCGAATAAAACAGAGTGCCCAGAACTAAATCCAAACACTTCTGTGAACTAACTTTTAACAAGGTTACCAACAGGACACAACAAGGAATGGGTAATTTTTCAACAAATCGTGCTGAGAAAACTGGATTTCTACAGGCAAAAGGATGAAATTGGACTCTTATCTTATACCATACACAAAATTCAACTCAAAATGAATAAAATACCTAAATGTAAGACCTGAAATCATAAAACACCTAGAAGAGAGTGTAGGGAAAATTCCTCAACATTGGTCTTGGCAATGAGTTTTTGTATATCATACCAAAAGTTCTGACTACAAAAATAAAAATAAGTGATATTAAATCTAACAAAAAAACATATTTGTATGGAAAAGGAAACAATCAGCATAATGAAAGGCAACCTACTGACTGGCAAAAATAATTGCAATTGATAAGGGGTTAACATCCAAAATTTATAAGGAACTGTTGCAACTCAATGGCAGAAAAATGAATAACCTGATTTTAAAATGGGGAAGGAACTTAGACATTTCTTTAAAGAGGACATAAAAATGGCCAATGGGTATATGAAAATGTGTTCAACACTACTAATTATAAAGGAAATGCAAATTAAAACACCATGAGATATCACCTCACATCTGTGTGATTGGCTATTATCAAAAGATAAGAGATAACAAATGTTGGCAAAGGTGTGGACAAAAGGGAACCCTAGTTCACTGTTGGTAGGAATGCAGACTGGTATAGCCATCATGGAAAACAGTGGGGAGGTTCTAAATAAATTAAAAATACAACTACCATATGACCCTGCAATCCCTCTTCTGGGTCCATACCCAAAGGAAATAAAATCGCCGCCTGGTAGATAGCTGTACTACCGTGTTCATTGCAGCATTATTCACAATAGTCAAGATACAGAAACAACCTAAATACCCACTGATGGGTAAAGAAAATGTGGTGTCTATACACAATGAAATATTATTCAGCCTTTTAAAAAGAGTGAGAGAGAAAGAAAGAGAGGGAGATTCTGTCATTTGCCACAACATGGATGTACCTGAAAGACATTACAGTAAGCTAGACTTAGAAAAGTATTGCAGGATCTTATTCATTTGTCGAATTTTTTTTGAAAGAAAGGTCATACGCACAGAGATGGAGAATGGAACATTGGTAACCACAGGTGGGAGGAAATGGGATGGAAAAGAATTGGGGAGATGTAGATCAAAGGATAAAAAATAGCAGATATGTAAGATGAGCATGTCTAAAGATATAACATACAATATGAGTACTAAAGTTAATAAAATTCATTGTATTGGGTTTTTTGTTTAAATAAGTAGATTGTAGCTGTTCTTATCACACAAAATAGTAACTGTGCAAGATGGTTTATTAATCAGCTTCACTATAGTAACCATTTACCATCTGTATATATCCCAAAACATCATGTTGTAAACCTCAAACCCAAAAAAAATTATTTAAAAAAAGAGTAAGATTTATTTAGATTTTTTAGTTCCCAAAAAAAATGTCAAATGCTTTGGCATAGAAGGTGAAAAGCAGCTAATATTTAAGCCTAAAAAAGAGAAAAGGAAGTAAAAGAACTTAATGAAATAC
Source organism: Colobus angolensis palliatus (assembly GCF_000951035.1). Lineage (NCBI taxonomy): Eukaryota > Metazoa > Chordata > Mammalia > Primates > Cercopithecidae > Colobus > Colobus angolensis. The sequence goes on from NW_012115999.1 coordinate 172,145, forward strand.
ACTAAAGAGGTCATTAGGTCTGAGTAAAGCAAATGTTCACATCAATATTTATCTCTAATATTCAGTTAAAGAGAAAATACATTAGTTGACTAAAGTCTACTTGGAGAATATTGGCAATTGTCTCTGTTTCAAAAGCAATATATGATCTTATTCAGAATGCTTTTCTTTCATAAAAATTTCTGCTTGGAATGACTTTTGAGTTGTAATATATAGTGATGTTTCTGAAGATATCATCGCCCTTCTAATTTAATATTCTTATCCCAAGATTGTAAGAGTAAATTTTTAATTAATTTTATATATACGGTGGTAATTTCTAGAACACAGTCAACACACCTTGGAAAATAAAAATTGTTTTTTGTTTATTTTTGGTTTTGCCACAGAGGAAATTCAGTTTGTAGCACACATGAAAAGACTGACTCAAAAATCCAAATTCAGAATCACCCAGCACTTTGGGAGGCCAAGCCAGGAGGATGGCTTGAGCTCAAGAGTTTGCTAACAGCCTGCAGAACATAGCAAGACCTCATCTTTACAAAAAAAAAAAAAAAAAAATGAAAAAAATTGAAAATTAGCCTGGGCATGGTGACATGTACCTGTGGTACTAGCTACTCAGAAGGCCAAATTGGGGGTTCGAGGGGGATGTTGCTTAAGCCCAGTAATTCCAGGGTGCAGTGAGCTATGGTCACACAACTGCATTCCAGCCTAAGAGACAGAGCAAGACCCTGTCTCTAAAATTCGAAATCAAAATTGCAATTTTCCTTCAGAGAAATATCAGCATCATTAATAGGCAAAATAACCTTTTTATAATAATTTTTTAAGAATGTCTCACAGTTCCTCTTGTCCTCCTAAAATACTTCCTTGTATTTAATTTATTCCTCAAACTGACTCTGAAATTAATATAGGAAATATAGACCAACAACAGACTTAAACACTGGCTGCCATTTATAACCTGTGTGACTTTTATATAAGCCTAAATTTTCTTATCCACCTTATAGAGCCATCTGGAGCTAATCCCAGAATGCAGACAAAATATCATATCCAGAATTGAATCCCCAGCCCCTAACATGCACATACACGGTGCTGAATACAGCAGTAATCCACATAAAAATGAAGGCAACACATATATTACATTATTTATAGGCATTAATTAATGAAAACAGTTTTTAAAAGACAATTTACATATGACAGCTAGTACAGCTCATGGTATATATAATGCATTAATTAAGTAATATTACCTAACACATCCATTGTTTCTCATTTGCTCTCTGATTCTTGAAATTAAGGACATTAAGCAAGGATTCTGGTGTCTATATCTGAACGAGGCAATGAGAGACAATCATGTGTTACACTTGCCACCAGCATTAATTAATGAAAAAGAACTTAAAAGATAACATGTAAATTACCTAGTTACCTAATATATTTTATGGTAGTATTATGCATTATTTAAATATGACTTCTCATCTCCCCCCTTATCTTTCTCATTTGTCCTCTGAGTTCTGGAAATAAAGTAGCTAATCATAAATTCCTGGGTAGTTTGAATAAGGTACAGAGAGGAGGGAGCATTAGCAGGAAGTGATCAAAGAGGACTGCTAAAGGAGATGAACTCTGAGGATCACTTTTCACTTTACCTGCTCAAGGAAGGAATGAGCTACAGGTGAACTAAGGGTTGGAAGAGACTAAAAAGCTAGCTTTGTATTTAAAGGATGAAAATAAAATATAATGAGACCTTCCCATGAGCCATCTGCTTTCACATAATGCCTCATTTAACCTTTAATGGGCTAATAAAACACTCAAATCTACTGAATTATTCCATGCTATTTAACACTTATGATATGCTCACCTCTGGCCTCAGGGGGATTTCAAATTTTTTATTCATTGTCCATATTCTCCATCGGAAATATCAGTCTACTTTGATTTCGAGGTGTATTAGGAAATCATATAGGTAGGAGCAGCCTGGAAGCCAACACAGAGAAAGAGAGAAGTACACTCTAGTCATAAAACGTAAAGGGGAGGAATTCTGATTTCTGTTACTGTCACTTCGGCTGAATAAGTTCCTATCAGACTCAAGCACCTCAGAAATGAAAACTATAAACTCTCTGCAAACATTTTTTAGGAGTATCACTTAGAAGAAGTAACATTTTGGTGTCAGTTTCACATTTTTATGGCTATAGGCTGACTAGGCACAGCATAGGTTGGTGGAAATTCTGATAATAAAATGGCTCTTTATGGGCAAACCAGCAGAATTCTGGAGAAACAGCCACCATAAAGAAAGGGAGGAATTCCAGAAAGCAGAGTCCCAGCAGAGGAAACATCAAATTCTCTGTAAAAACTTGCCCAGTTTTCTGATTGACCCCTGCACCATACAGGTACAATCCAGCTAAATACCAAGAAGTATATATACCGGGATCCCTAGGTATCTTCCAGGACTCCCATGGATACCCAAATCCACAGATGTTCAAGTCCCTTATATAAAATGGCATAGTATTTGCACAGAATCTACACTCATTTTCTCATATACTTTGAATCATCTCTAGGTTACTTATAATACCTACGACTATGTAAATGCTATATAAATACCTGTTAAGCTGTATTTTTAATTCATATTATATTGTTATTTCTATTGGCTTTTGCCTGAATATTTTTGATCCAAATTTGTTGAATCCAAGTTATTTGAAACCCATAAGCATGGAGGACTGACTGTAAAAACATAAATACAGATATATAGATAGAGATCTTGAACTGATATGTGTATTGCTGACAAAAAGATCAAGTTTGCAGTTTGAGTCCAACCTGATTACTCCTGAAGCAGAAACATCAAAACCATTCAGAGGAATGTAATGGTATTCAGAGCCTCCACAATATTGTTCTAGACAACCAGTTTGCCTGTCATATGATAAAAGACCAACACACCGAAAACAGTGGGAGTTGCAGCAGAGAAAGAGTATAATGATTATATGGTAGTCAAATGAGAAAGTGGAAAAAAACCTTAAATCCACCTCACCAAGGAGTTCTGGCCTGGAATTTTTAAGGGAATTTTGGCAAATAGGGGGCTAAGGAGCTAATTGCTTAGGGTGTGTGGAATGCAATCTTTAATAAAGATGCAAAACCTGCATTTTGGGGCTGAGTTAGTTCCTCAGAGAGGGTCTTCAGAGTGGCTGGCATCGGTGGACCCATTGGAATGCAGGATCTAGAAAATATCTCAGAATGGAAAACTTGACATTTCTTAACATTAAAGATGTTATCTGTAGAAGTTAGGACCTTATGGCAGGAGCTATGTGACTTTTAAGCAGTAATCGGCTGTACAGAAGTGGGCCATAGGGCAGTCTGGTTAATGTTTTACTATGTTTCTACTTAAAGCTTATGCTTTTGTTAAACCTAGCAATTTAGTTTTATCAATTTTATTAGGATGGTTTCAATACGACATTCACACGTCTAGGATACAATGTTTTTTCTCTAATAAGGGCAGGAATGAATGTATGTAGATCTTAAATCTGTGTAATGCTCTCATTCATGTTTGCTGTTTCTTCACTGTTTCCTCAATTAAAGTAAAAATTTTAAACCAAAGGGTCAGGAAAGTTATTTGAGAAATTCAAGTCTATTTACAAACAGTCAAGAATAGAATGGAAACTCCAAGAAATTGGATAGGTACTCAGTACCCTGAAGCCTATAAGAAATAAGACAAGGTAAGTGCTAGAGGCTGATGAAGGAATGTAAAACAGGCCTGACTGAAAATTTATCAGCAAGAGATTTTATAACTTTATCATCTCCAGTGCCAAAGTGAACTTTCTAAAACACCAACCCCAAAACATCAGTTTCTTTCTTATAACTGTTAGTAGATTCTATTGTTCACTGCAGTGGTTTAAAACCTTTTCCTCACAACAGAATACTCATTTTCCAAATAAAATATTATGTGGAACCTCAGGACATAAAACAGACAAAAGTAGGGACTCAAGAGAACAGCCTCCTGGACTCAAGAGAACACAGGGTCATCACCTCAAACCTATAGAGGTATTGACTTAGATTAGCATCTGAAGCCCTGACCATTTGGCTCCAAACTACCTTTCCAGTCTTCTCTGTCACTGCCCCAACAGTAAAACCCAAGTTCCAACCATTCCAAACTCTTAGTAGTATTCCACATCTTGGCACTGTTTCATCTGTCTAGAAAATTCTTGCTTACAAGACCAGTAGGAGAACTGCCTTTCCTAGTTTTTCCAAACAGAAGTGCCTTTCCCTTCCTGGGACTTCCCCTTCAAGGGCTTTACGCATATTCTGCTATAAAAGCATTTAACATACTGCATTGTAATTGTGACCCATCTAAGTCTGTGACCCACTTAAGTTACCCTCATCCTATGGCCAGTATCAGTATGGTGATACTGCAAAAGAAACTGAATCCATAACTAAATGTCTTAAAGAATGTTGCATATCTTTATTGAGATTATCAAGACACACTGAGGTAGGGTCACATAAAACCAGCATCAAAACTTTCCCAATATTCCATGTAGCTAATTTTTCCTTTTCCTCTAATCCTATTTTTGCTGTATCAATGTAAATATATTCCCTTCTATCTTCAAAATCTCCAGTATGCACTGGGTTCTTTCTCACTATGTTATTTCTTTTCTATGTTATTTCTTTTCTAGAGATGGTTCAAGCCCTTTCATATGACAATCAGCTTATTTAAATTATTACAAATCCAACCATTATTTTGCTCAGCCCAACAAAGACCCAACAAAGAGTCCAGCTTAGAAGGGAGGAGAGAAGGAAAAGCCATAAATAAGTATTCTTTAATATTTTTGTCCCCAATGTATGCATCAATCTGTATTCCACAAGACTGTGCTCCCTAACTGTGTCTTCATTTTAATTTCCAGGTTGTCTTATATTTTTATATTACCAATACTTAGCACAATGCCTGAGACAAAAATAGGTATTCAGTAAATACTGGTTGATTGAATAAGTAAATGAGTAATAAATGACTGAGTGAATGAGTGGAAAGCTCATATTCCACAGGAAATTCATGTAATTGCAAAAATACCTAACTTCTTACAACAGTAAACTCATTATCACTGTGTTCTCAGAGAACTATGCTATCAAGTTATTTAGAAATAAAGTATATTTTTTTAATCATTTAACAGTAATGTTTTTCACTCAAAGATATCATTGCTCATCTATTGAAACACAAGGCAGGCCGTATTTCCCCATCATCTGGGTTGTCTGTGCATTGCCTTAGAAACACCTCTGCACAAAAGATGGCTTGCCAGTTTGCAGCCAAAAGGAAATCATCTCTGGGAAAAATAGCTTCATTTTTCCACTTCTTCTCCCTCTACAACATACATACAGGCTAGGTATCTAATACCTTACAGTGTTCCCCCTTTACTTCTACATGATCAAATCTACTTCATTCTGAATTACTAACTGTTGAAATCATATAGCATTCTGATTTTTAGCATGATACTTTCTGCTTGATCTTCCTAAGAACAGTGTAGATAGGGGATAAAAGATTAAGTTGGTAAAATGGTACTTTCTCTTAGATTATAGAATTTACCATTCAAGGAATAAACCAAACTCTGTTAGCCATGAGAAGGAAGGTGTTTGGATGAGAATCCTTTTACCCATAAGTTTCTGTCCTTTTCCTTAACTCTGTCATGAAGAGAAAAGGTAACTCAGTCCTGGATTTCCCTCTTTCTTTTAAATATTACAAAGAGAAAAATGAAAATTTGGGGAATTAGTGGAATCATCAACCCTCATATTTATTTTGGAACCTCCGGGTGAGAGCTAGCCCTACATTCAGAGTAAAATAATTTTAAAAATAAATAAAGAAGCATTTACATTCCTTCCGAGAAGCATTTTTGACACAGTATACTCTTCACAGCTGCCTTCACATCTTTGTTCCTCAAACTATAGATGAGAGGATTAAGCATAGGTGTCACCAGTTCGTAGAAGAGGGAGATGATTTTGTCTGTGACTTGTTCTTTGTCTGCTCCAGAAGAGTGTTTAGCCTTGGGCTTTGCATACATGAAAAGGATGGTTCCGTAGAATATAATCACCACTATTAGGTGGGCAGAGCAGGTGGAGAAGGCTTTGCGCCTTCCTTCTGCAGAAGGAATTCTCAGGATGGTGGAGAGAATAAAAACATATGTAACAAAAATAAAAAGTACTGGTCCTACAAGAAAAATCATATTAGCAACAACCATGCTAATAATATTTATGGAGATATTAGCACAGGCCAATTTTAAGACAGCCAAGATTTCACAAGTAAAATGATTAATGACGTTATCTCCACAGAAAGGAAGCCGCATTGCAAGGGAGGTTTGCAACACAGAATTGGTGCCTCCTCCAATCCAGGACCCAGCAGCCATGGACACGTATGAAGCCTTGCTCATGATGATAGGGTATTGTAGAGGGTTACAGATGGCCACATAGTGGTCAAACGCCATCATACTTAGAAGGACACTCTCTGTTGCTCCCATAGCAAAAGAGAGAAACATTTGCACTCCACACCCAGAGAAGGAAATAGTTTTCTTTGAAGTTAAGAAGCTGCTGAGAAATAGTGGAATAGATGGACTAGTGTAGCAGATGTCCAAGAATGATAAGTTACTGAGGAAAAAGTACATGGGGGTGTGCAAGTGGGTGTCATAAACACTCACAATGATGATGACTCCATTTCCCAACAGGATCACCAAATATATACATAGGACCAGCACAAAGTAAATGGCCTCTATCTTTGGGATGCCAGAAAGCCCCAGCAGGACAAATTCTGTCACAAAAGACTGATTGGACTTTCCCATACTAATATTTTCTTTCACCAACAGGAATTCTATAGTGGCTGGAATGTGTGTGGATCTTTCACAGCAGTGTCTGTAAGAATCATTTGCATTCTTGAATGGCTTCCCTTATGGGTAATAAAGACCTGTAATTGGATACACAAATAGCACAAGAATATGTTACGGCCCTCTAAGTTAAGATCAGTTAGACTTTCAGACTTCATGAAGGAGGCCCCAGCTCTCAAAAAGAATATTCTTGTTAGAGAATAGATTAAAACCACATGCAATTGAGTTAGAATTATGTATCTCATTTGCATTATAAATTTAAATTATTTTAATACAATGTTACCACATTTTGACCAAATAATCCAGAACAAATAGAAAATGTTTGAAGTATGACTAACACACAGATATCTGACCATTTTAACCAACATTATTATCTGTAACTGTATATTATAATACTATGTTATACCTAACAAAATTGATGTTCTTTAGTTACTAAAACAAAGGTGTATGTGAAAGTTCTGTTTCGATGGTAATTTAATCTTAACTTCAGAAGAGTCCTGTGGGCTAGAAGAATAAATAGAAGAGGCTGACTCTCTTTTCAGACTCAGCCCGCCTGCACCCAGGTGAAATAAACAGCCATGTTGCTCACACAAAGCCTGTTTGGTGGTCTCTTCACACGGATGCACATGACATTTTGGTGCCGTAACTTGGATCAGGGGACCTCCCTTGGGAGATCAATCCCCTGTCCTCCTGCTCTTTGCTCCCTGAGAAGGATCCACCTATGACCTCTGGTCCTCAGACCCAACAGCCCAAGGAATATCTCACCAATTTTAAATTGGGTAAGCGGCCCCTTTTTTACTCTCTTCTTCAACCTCTCTCACTATCTCTTAACCTCTTTCTCCTTTCCCCGACCCCCTTCCTGCTTTTCTGGAGGGCAAGAACCCCCAAACTCCTTCTCTCTGTGTCACCGCTCTCTCTTTTCTCTGGGCTTCCCTCCTTCACCATGGGCAACCTTCCACCCTCCGTTCTTGCTTTTTCTCCATAGCCTGTGTTCTCAAGAACTTAAAACCTCTTCAACTCACACCTGATCTAAAACCTAAATGCCTTATTTTCTACTACAACACCGCTTGACCCCAATACAAACTCAACAGTAGTTCCAAATAGCCAGAAAATGGCACTTTCAATTTTTCCATCCTACAAGATCTAAATAATTCTTGTCGTAAAATGCGCAAACGGTCTGAGGTGCCTGACGTCTAGGCATTCTTTTACACATCGGTCCCTCCCTAGTCTCTGTTCCCAATGCAACTCGTCCCAAATCTTCCTTTTTTCCCTCCCGCCTGTCCCCTCAGTTCCGACCCCAAGCGTCGCTGAGTCTTTCTAATCTTCCTTTCTACAGACCTATCTGACCTTTCCCCTCCTCACCAGGCCGAGCTAGGTCCCAATTTTCCCTCAGTCTCTGCTCCCCCACCCTATAGTATCTTGTGAAATTCCTTTTCCTGGCTCATCCTGGCTCAAAAAGGTCCCCCACCCTATAGTATCTTGTGAAATTCCTTTTCCTGGCTCATCCTGGCTCAAAAAGCTCCCCTACTGAGCACCTTGTAACCCCCCACTCCTGCCCGCCAGAGAACAACCCCCCTTGGACTGTAATTTTCCTTTACCTACCCAAATCCTATAAAATGGCCCCACCCTTACCTCCCTTCGCTGACTCTTTTCGGACTCAGCTGCCTGCACCCAGGTGAAATAAACAGCCATGTTGCTCAAAAAAAAAAAAAAAAAGAATAAATAGAAGAGACATTTTTAGAGAAAAGGACTTTTGGTTATTCCTAATTTAGGAGAAATATGAATACCTGAAATATCTTCCTAAGAATATTGACTAGAGAGGAAGTATTACTTATAAAAGAATAAAGGAAAAAATTGAGATAAAATTATTCTTGTTTGTCTTTTTCAATACAGATTAGGAAATCTTTCTAGGTCACCCTATTGTTCTGCCTGATATACACAATGAATAAAAAGTTGACCTCAGAAAAACTCTAGTGTACATTTCTCAATCTATAATCAAACCATAAATAAATGTATAAATTAAAGAATTTCAGGAACAAGGGATTTGCTCTTTTACCTCTGAGTATGAGAAAATACATACTGCCTTCTTCCTGCATAAAAGTCAGCTTCCTCTGCTCTAACAGCTGTTCTGCTGATCTTCCTCTCACTGCATATTTGGAAATACCCATGATAATGAGGGGTAGGTCACTCAAAAGCTCTCAAACATAGCAATTTACTATAATTATTTGTATCCTTATTTGATGTAATATGGAGTATTTCTATATTTAAATGCCAAAAACAGAAGTCCTACTTTTTTTAATGAGATTGCTAGCCTGCTAGCCTCATACGTTCCATCTCAATAACTTCACAAAGATGACTAAAAGAACTATCTGCTTCTCAGTTCTCATTAAAATCAAGTAGCTGCCATTGCCTCTGTAAAAGCCAATTAATCATTGGCAAAGTAGAAACTAGTTCTAGTAATGATGAAAGCTGGGGCTCTTGGCAGTCTTTCCACTAGCAGAGGATCCTTTAAAAGACCAGCCAATGAAGCACCAAAGCAACTCAAAGTGTTTGCTGCTTTGAGGATGCTTCTAATCCCAAAAGTAATTTAAACCTCACAATGTGGATTGGACAGAATTTTTAAACTTTCTAATTCTTTTGGGATGAAGTCCCTCAGAAGCAATTAAAACAAAGTTGTTAATACAATTTAATTTATGTGTAACTCATAAAACAGTAACAATTATTCTAGCTTTACATTCTCTGGGAAGAGCAAGTTGAGGAATGCTACCCAGGTAAAACACCCAAGACATGGAAATTAGAATTCACTACATCTGATGGAGAGATGTAGCAGTAATCTGTGATGCTTAATTCAAAATGATGCTTTGTTCTTAATAAATGAACTGTTAATCACATTTATTTTGACCATTAATCCTGGAGTCTCAGAATCCATAAGCTTCATACTGGTCTCACTGGCCCCTCCAAACAGCCATAATTACATGCATGGTCATTTTAATTTTGTTCACTCATACCCTCTGTTCAAATATATATGCAATATCCCAAACTCATTCAACCTGTTATTTAGTTCTGTCCACACTAGCATGGCATGAGTCCGATCACACAACAACTTCCATGAGTGAGCAAGCCTTACTTTACTTTTTAACAGGAAAAGATATTCTGACTTGAAGTAATTCTTTATAACACTTATCATGACTATCTTTTGAAATCAATATCAACCCTTAAAGAATTCAGTTATTTTACACAGATACGACAAAATAATCTTTCAGCATATAAACAAGTGGGATCACCATGTGTACTGTTAAAAAGAAGGGAATAAACTTGGACAACAGTGCCTTTTTTTGTCAGTGGACAATATTTTTAAAAAGTTATTGAGCAAGAGATGTAACATAATCCTGAAGAATGGGTAAATTACTTATGCCATGAAACAATGGTATTATATGCTTCAACAAATCAAATTTGAAATAAAAAATTCTGAGTTGTTAACTTTATACAAGGACATGTTCAGTATACTGGTTCGTAAGGCAGATGTTGGGCATGTTTTCTCACCAATCAACACAACACTCAAGGGACAAAAGAATTAAACAGGTCAAATGTGACACTGTAGAAGCTATACTATAATGTAAATGGAGGATAGACTGTAACTGCAAAACAACTTATAAGCAAACTCTGCAAAACAAAAAATGTCAAGGAGAGCCAAATCATTCTAGAAATATAATTTACAAGGTATGTAATATAGATGTTTACATTTATTTAAATTTTTTTTTTTTTTTTTTTTTGAGACAGGGTCTCATGCTGTCGCCCAAGCTGGAGTGCAATGGCACAATCACAGCTTACTGCAGCCTTGACCTCCCAGGCTCAAGTGCTCTTCCCACCTCTCCTCCTCCCGAGTAGCTGGGACTACAGACATGTGCCACCATATCTAATTAATTTTTGTATTTTTTGTAGAGTTGGGGTTTCATCATGTTTCTCAGGTTCATCTCAAATTCCTGGGCTCTAGTGATTCTCTCGCCTTAGTCTCCCAAAGTGCTGGGATTGTAAGTGTGAGCCACTACACCTGATCAGATGCTTATAATTTATGACAAACAACAAATACATTTTAAATATAAGTATTATCTATGCAATATTTTTATTTTATCTCAGCATACATATGCAAGGAAATTAGAAATAATTCAAATTTAACTGTGTCATGTATTTTTATTTGCTAATTTGGTAACCCTAACTTTCTGTGACCAAGACTCACATGGCATTCAGTCCAAGCCTGGCTCCTCCATCCAGCATCACTGTCAGTTCCACCACTCGAAGCACTGGAGAGAGTATGAGACCCAGATCTCTGGGCATTACTACTCATAATAATACTGTAAGACAGTACTATTTTCAGAACTTTCAAATGAGAAACAGAGAATATTCAGTCTTTGTCTGTTTGGGCTGCTATAACAAAACACCAAAGACTGAGTGTTTTGTAAACAACAGAAATTTATTTTTCACATCTCACAGTTCTGGAGGCTGAGAAGCCCAAGATGAAGGTACCAGCAGATGCAGTATCTGAATAGGGCCCATTCCTCATAGACATCTGTTTCCAATGGAGACTCACATGAAGGAAGGGGTGAGGAATTTTCTGGGATGTCTGTTCTAAGGGCAGTATTCCCATTCATGAAGGCTGTACCCTCATGACCTAATCCCCTTCCAAAGGCTTCACTTCCTAATACCATCACCTGGGGATTAGGACTTCAACATATGAATGGGAGGGGGGACACAAACATTCAGTAATTGCACAGTGTATTGTGCTAAGCCATTCTAGTGGATACAAGATTATAACATCATTTGTTGTCTCAAATGTACCTAGCCACCACATAAATATCACCTACAGCTGCAACCCTCCATCCCTCTCCATAATAGTAAGAAAAAACAATTAAGATGAACTTACAGGTTCTCATGATCAAGCATTCTTCAACATTTCCAAGCCCTAGTCTATCATCTCATCTTCTCTCCAATTTTATTCAATTCAGTAAACATTAACTGAAGCCTCCCTTGGTCCAGGAACTATGTGGCTGCTTCGGCCTTAGATCTCATGAATTACAACTAATCCCTTGCCAGATACTATAGCCTATTATAAGAATGGCAAGCCAGTGTCTAGGGTCTCACTATCTTGGGTCAACTCCCCAAATGCCACCTGTCTATACTCCAAGCAGAACTCTCCCTGAAATCTTTCTTCACATTGCTCTGCGTTACGCTGTACTCACACATCAATCCATGCTTTTCCTTTAAGTGGCTGGCGCAGGCTGCTTGAATTTCCTCTCAAACTCTTAGGTATATGGTATTCAAATGCCTTCTTCTTGTCCCTCAGGAAGCTGGTATACCTGTCCATTTCATTTTGTCTAAAGACAAACTAATGACATATGAATAATTAAGTACCTGGTACAAGCCTCTTCTTTTCTCTAAAATAGTTTACTTCACTAAACTATGGCTATATTTCATCTAAATTGTGAATAAAAATTTTTTTTCATGTTATGCTTAGAAAATTCTGTCTCAAAACCTTGAAGTTAGATAAGGGTAATGTTTTGGTTTGTTTTCTGGGCTTTTTGTTTGCTTGTTTTGTTGTGTTTGAGACAGGATCTCGCTCTGTCACAGAGGCTGGAGTGAAGTGGCTCAAACTCAGCTCCCTGCAACCTACACCTCCCAGACTCAAGTGATCCTCCCACCTCAGCCTCCAAACTAGCTGGGACTACAGACATGTGCCACACACCCAGCTAATTTTTTGTATTTTTTGTAGAGATGTGGTTTTGCCATGTTGACTCGGCCTCCTGAAGTGCTGAGATTACAAGCATGAGCCACTGTGCCCAGTGGTAATGTTTTCTTACATTTTGGACGAATGAGCACAGAACCTCCTCTATCTCCTCAAGCTAAAGTTTATCAAAATAGTCAATATTAGCTATAATGTAGCTACATCATGATCAGTATATTTGCTCTGTCAATCAAGAGAGTCTCTGTCACAGCCTCCTTATCATTCTCTTTCTTGCTTGTATCCTGTCTGTTTCCTAATAGGTGAGTTTTTTCCAGATTAGAGGGATAGTAAAAGGCAGCAAGTAAATACCAATTAGTCTGTGATATAAGAAACAGAACAAGGACATAAAATTGGAATCGGTTAACTAGAATTCAGGTGGGTTATTCCCAAACCACATAGTGGAAAGACCAGGATTGTGATTAGAAAAACACAGAACTATAGATTAATAAATATTGTTAAGCTAGCCAGAGACAGAGGAGTGGGAAAGATAACAACGGACAATGTAACTTAACTCAGTTGAAAGACAAGTTTCAGTGTAAGTTCTGTTTCTTTCTTAATAACTTTTCAATTTAATTAATCATTCAATAAACAAATCTTTTGCTAGTTTGCCCTTTCTATATACTAGAAATGCATTATTTTAAAAATAAAGCATTAATTATTAGAAATAATAAAATTATATCAAGCATCTTCTTGGACCATTGTGGAATGAAATTAGAAATCAATATCAAGAGGAACTCTCAAAACTGCACAAGTATGGCAGGGCATGGTGGCTAGTGCCTATAATCCCTGCCCTTTGAGAGGCCGAGATAGGCGGATCACCTGAGGTCAGGAGTTCAAGACCAGACTGGCCAACATGGTGAAACCCCATCTCTACTAAAAAAATACAAAATAAGCCAGGCATGATGGCAGGCACCTGTAATCCCAGCTACTGTTGGGTCAGGAGAAGCACCTGAATCTGGGAGACAGAGGCTACAGTGAGCTGAGATCACGTCATTGTGCTCTAGACTGGGCAAAAAGGTGAAACTCCACCTCAAAAAAACAAACAAACAAAAAAATTGCACAAGTATACGGAAACTGAGCAACTTCCTTCTGAATTACTTTCAGGTAAACAACAAAATTAATTAAGGCAGAAATCAAAAAAATTTTTGAAACAAATGAAAATAGAGACACCACATACCAAAATATCTGGGATACAGCATAAACAGAGTTAAAAGCAAAGTTTTCATATTAACAGCCTAACTCTGCACCTAAAAGAAATAGAAAAACAAGAACAAACTAATCCTAAAGCTAGCCGAAGAAAAGAAATAACTAAAATCGGAGCAGAGTTAAATGAAATTGTGACTAAGAGTACCATACAGAAGATCAACAAAATTAAAATTTTGTTCTTTGAAAGGATAAACAAAGTTGATAGGCCACTAAGTTAACCAAAGGAAAAAGAGACAAAATTCAAATAAGCACAATCAAAAATGAGAAAGCTGACATTACAATGAATATCACAGAATTACAAGAGATCCTCGGAAACTACTATGAACATCTTTATGTGTGCAAACTAGAAAACTTAGAGGAAATGGATATATTCCTGGAAACACAACCTCCAAAGATTGAAACAGGAAGAAACTGAAATCCTGAACAGACCAATGAGAAGTTATGAAACTGAATCAGTAATAAAAAATCTACCAAACCAAAATTAGCCCAGCACTAGATGGATTCTCAGCCAAATTCTACCAGATGTACAAAGATGAGCTGGTTCCAATTTTACTAAAACTTTTCAAAAAAAAATGAGAAGGATACCTCCCTGACTCATTCCATGAATCCAGTATCATCCTGATATGAAAATGTGCAAAGGACAGAACAACAACAAACTACAGGCCAATATCTCTGATGAACATAGATGCAAAAATCCTCAACAAAATACTAGCAAACTGAATCCAGAAGCACATCAATAAGATAATTCACCATTATCAAATGGGTTTCATTTCAGAGATGCAAGGATGGTGCAACCTACACAAATCAATAAATGTGATTCACCATTTAAAGAGAATTAAACACAAAAGCCACGTGATCATCTCAATAGATGCAGAAAAAGCATTCAGTAAAATTCAACAGCCCTTCATGATAAACACCCTCAACAAACTAGGCATCAAAGGAACATACCTCAAAATAATAAGAGCTGTATATGACAAACCCACAGCCAACATCATTTCTCTGGTGAGGACTGCCCCTAAGAACTAGAACAAAACAAGGATGCCCACTCTCACCATTCCTGTTCAATGTAGTACTGGAAGTCCTAGCCAGAGAAATCAGGCAACAGAAAGAAATAAAAAGTATCCAGAGGGAAAAAGAACAGAAAAGAAAAGAAAAGAAAGAAAAAGAAAGAAAGAAAGAAAGAAAGAAAGAAAGAAAGAAAGAAAGAAAGAAAGAAAAAGAAAGAAAGAAAGAAAGAAAGAAAGAAAGAAAGAAAGAAAGAAAGAAAGAAAGAAAGAAAGAAAGAAAGAAAGAAAATATATCCAAATAGGAAGGAAGAAGTTCAAATGATGTCTGTTCACTGATGAAATGACACTGTAGCTAGAAAACCCTAAAGATTCCTCCCAAAGACTCCTAGACATGAAAAACAATTTCAGCAATGTTTCAGGATAGAAAATCCATGCACAAAAAAATTGATTGCCTTTTTATACGCTAACAATACTCAAGCTGAGAACAAAATCAAAAACTCAATTTTATTTATAATTTCCACAAAAAAATTAAATACCTAGTAATACATTTAACCAAGGAGTGAAAGACCTTTACAAGGAGAGCTACAAAACACTGGTGAAAGAAATTGTAGATGACACAAACAGATGGAAAAATATCCCATGCTCATGGATAGGAAGAATCAATATCATTAATTAACTATTGCCCAAAGCAATATACAGATTCAATGCAATTTCTATCAAATTACCAATGTCACTTTTCACAGAATTAGACAAAACAATTCTAAAACTCATATAGAACCTAAAAAGAGCCCAAATAGCCAAAGCAATCCTAAAAAACCTGGAGCAAAAAGAAAACCTGGAGACATCACATTATCCAACTTGAAACTATACTATAAGGCTATAACAATCAAAACAGTATGGTACTGATATTAAAACAGACACACATACCAATGGAACAGAATAAAGAACTCATAAAGTCATACACCTACAATCAATTGATCTTCAATAACACTGACAAAAATAAACAAAGGAGAAAGTACACCCTATTCGATAAATGGTGCTGGGAAAACTAGCTAGCCATATGAAAAGAATTAAACTGGATCCTAACCTCTCACCATATACAAAAATTAACTCAAGATCAATTAAAAATTTAAAGGTACTACTGAAAACTGTAAATTCTAGAAGAAAACCTAGGAAAAAACTCTCTTGAACATTTGCCTAGGCAAAGAATTTATAATTATCACCTCAAAAGTAAATGCAACAAAAACATAAATAGACAAATAGGGCATAATTAAACTAAATAACTTCTTCACAGTAAAAGAAACAATCAACAGAGTAAACAGAAAACCTACAGAATGGGAGATATTTGCAAAGTATGCATTTGATAAAGGACTAATATCTACAATCTATAAGAAACTTAAGCAAATCAATAAGAAAAAAATTTTTAATGAGCAAAGGACATGAACAGACATTTCTCAAAAGAAGATATACAAGTGGCCAACAGACAAAAAAGTAATCAATGGGGGTGGCGCCAAAATGGCTGAATAGGAACAGTTCCAGCCTCCAGCTCCCAGCATAAGTGACACAGAAGATGTGTGATTTCTGCATTTCCAACTGAGGTACCGGGTTCATCTCACTGGGGCGTGTCGGTCAGTCAGTGCAGGACAGTGGGTGTAGCCCAACAAGCGAGAGCCAAAGCAGGGCAAGGCATTGCCTCACCTGTGAGGCACAAGGGGGAAGGGAATTCCTTTCCTAGCCAAGGGAAACCTTGACATACGACACCTGGAAAATCGGGTCACTCCCACCCTAATACTGCACTTTACCAAAGGTCTTAGCAAA
>NW_012115999.1:194415-194841 GCF_000951035.1 Colobus angolensis palliatus
AAATAGATGCAATAAAAAATGATAAAGGGGATATCACCGCAGACCCCACAGAAATACAAATTACCATCAGAGGATACTTTAAACACCTCTACATAAATAAACTAGAAAACTTAGAAGAAATGGATAAATTCCTGGACACATATGCTCTCCCAAGACTAAACCAGGAAGAAGTTGAATCCCTGAATAGACCAATAGCAGGCTCTGAAATTGAGGCAAAAATTAATAGCCTATCAACCAAAAAAAGTCCAGGACCAGACGGATTCACAGCTGAATTCTACCAGAGGTACAAGGAGGAGCTGGCACCATTCCTTTGAAACTATTCCAATCAATAGAAAAAGAGAGAATCCTCCCTAACTCATTTTAAGAGGCCAACATCATCCTGATACCAAAGTCTGGCAGAGACAGAACAAAAACGAGAATTTTAGA
>NW_012115999.1:195654-196259 GCF_000951035.1 Colobus angolensis palliatus
ACCTTTCAAGGAGAACTACAAACCACTGCTCAGTGAAATAAAAGAAGACACAAATAAACGGAAGAACATTCCATGCTCATGGACAGGAAGAATCAATATCGTTAAAATGGCCATACTGCACAAGATAATTTATAGATTTAATGCCATCCCCATTAAGCTACCAATGACTTTCTTCACAGAATTGGAAAAAACTACTTTAAAATTCATATGGAATCAAAAAAGAGCCCGCATTGCCAATACAATCCTAAGTCAAAAGAACAAAGCTGGAGGCATCATGCTACCTGACTTCAAGCTACAAGGCTACAGTAACCAAAACAGCATGGTACTGGTACCAAAACAGAGATATAGACCAATGGAACAGAACAGAGCCCTCAGAAATAAGACCGCACACCTACAGCCATCTGATCTCTGACAAACCTCAGAAAAACAAGAAATGGGGAAAGGATTCCCTATTTAATAAATGGTGCTGAGAAAATTTGCTAGCCATATGTAGAAAGCTGAAACTGGATCTCTTCCTTACTCCTTATATGAAAATTAATTCAAGATGGATTAGAGACTTAAATGTTAGACCTAATACCATAAAAACCCTAGAAGAAAACCTAGGC
>NW_012115999.1:200059-204284 GCF_000951035.1 Colobus angolensis palliatus
AACTATCGCAAGAATCGAAAACCAAACACCGCATGTTCTCACTCATAGGTGGGAATTGAACAATGAGATCACTTGGACCCAGGAAGGGGAATATCACACACTGGGGCCTATTGTGGGGTGGGAGGAGCGGGGAGGGATAGCATTAGAAGAAATACCTAATGTAAATGACGAGTTAATGGGTACAGCACACCAACATGGCACATGTATACATATGTAATAAACCTGCACGTTGTGCACATGTACCCTAGAACATAAAGTAAAATCAAATAAATAAATAAAAAGTAATCAACGTCACTAATCATCAGAAAAATACTTACTAAAACAACAATAAGACTGATCTCACATCAGTCAGAACGGCTATAATTAAAAGGTCAAAACATAAGAGATGTTGGTGAGGATGCAGAGAAAAGGGAACATAAATTAGTTCAACTCCTATAGAAAAGAGATGGAAATTTTTCAACGAACTAAAAATGGAGCTACCATTCAACTCAGCAATCCAGCTGTATCAAAAAGACACTTGCACTCATATGTTTATCACTGCAGTATTTACGATAGCAAATTTGTGGAATCAAGTGTTTGTTAACAGTCAATTGGATCAAGAAAATGTGTTACATATACACAATGGAAAAGAATGAAAGCCCTAAAAAAGAATAAAAGCACGTCCTTCACAGAAACATTGACGGAACTGAAGACCATTGAACTAAGTGAAATAACTCAGAAGCAGAAAATCAAATACCACATGTTCTCACTTATAAGTGGGAGCTAAACAATGGGTATACACGGACATAAAGATGGAAAAAACAGATACTGGGGACTCCAAAAGGGAGGAGGATGGGAAGGGCTGAGAGTTAAAAAACTACCTATTGGGTACCATGTTCACTATGTGGGTGATGGGTTCACTAGAAGCCCAAACCTCAAACAATACACAATATACCCACATAATAAACCTGCACATGTACCCCTGAATTGGTAATAAAGTGTTTTAAAGAGAAAAATAAAAATAACATAAAAAATAATAAGATATTCAGGAGCTATAAAAAACAACTAATATGAAATAAACTTTTATATTTTTTCAAAAAAAGAGTACCAGAAGTGGTCTCAAAGTGTCCTGTATTCAGGTGTTACACCTTCATTTAGTAGCCCAATTGTGATAATCTAGACTTTATTTTTCATGAATGCACATAGCTTATACTCCCTGCAAAATACTGCTTAGGAATTTTTACATTTTCCTAGTTGTTAGTTATTTTTTTCTCCAGCCTGATTGATACTCTGTGCTTCTCCATCATTTTTCTCTGAAAATCTTATAATTACTTTCTCATCCTATTTATTAATAAGTTCTTTATAGTCCATTTTGCTGCACAAAGAGTATATACAAGTACCTTTAAAAACATTTACAGACCAGGCACAGTGGCTCACGCCAGTAATCCCAGCACTTTGGGAGGCCGAGGCAGGAGGATCACCTGAGGTCAGGAGTTCAAGAGTAGCCTGGCCAACATGGTGAAACCGCCTCTCTACTAAAAAATATAAAAAATTAACTGGGTGTGGTGGCAGGCGCCTGTAATCCCAGCTACTCGGGAGGCTGAGGCAGGAGAATCGGTTGAACCCAGGAGACAGAGTTTGCAGTGAGATTGTGCCATTGCACTCCAGCCTGGGCAACAAGAATGAAACTCCATCTCAAAAAAAAAACCAAAAACAAAACACATTTACATACATCCCAGGCAGAGACGGTCGTTTTTAACACACTATTTGGCCTGAAAAATAGGATAAAGCAATGCAGTGAAGAAAAGACTTTAATATTCAGTATCACTGCTGCTAATATCTACTAGACATGTTTCCTCACAAGTGCCTCTCAACACCATTTCCCTCTTCAATTCCTGGCTAGCCACCATGTTACTGAGTCCTGTTCATTTCCTTCTTTTACAAGCATTGGGGTTAACCCAATAAAAATATATGGGGACATAACTTCAAAGTATTTCTCTTTAAAAGTATGGTTCTTTCCAGAAGAGTGAGTCTACCCTCAAAATGCTTCTACTCTTAGAACTATAAGGAAAAAACTATAAGGAAAAAAAATGCAGGGGTCCTCTATCATGCCAGTGATTTAGAAATACTAGAATTCAGCACCTTTTCACATGTATTTGTTGTCCACTTCAGGAATAATAGATATGTCATAAGAAAAAGATCCTTGGAACATCTTTACCTATCCAATGAAATGTTTGGTGGTGAAAGAAAATCTCTTTAGACAAACCTTCAGAACATATTATCAATCAAAGCATACTGCCTTGCTATTATCAACCAAAGCATACTGTCTCCAAAAATAATAATTTTGACTCCAATTATTTGTCATATTTCACATGAATTTACTGGATGCCAATACCATTTTTTTCTAAGATAGAGAAGTTTCTAACATACTAAATAATGTTTAAAGCTAGATTAACACAACAATCAAGTCTCATGGAACTGAAAGCATCTAATTCACCACCTGATGCTTAAATATCCTCCAAAACATCCATAACAGGCTGTTATCTATCTTTCTTGCACACCTCTAATAATGGGAAGCTCATCTCTTCTGAGGGAATCTAGTTGTAACTGTCAAAAACTGCTTATATGAATCCAAAATCTATTCTTTTGTGTGCATATTTTCCACTTTTTGTTTTTAGTTGTATTATTTGAAACAATTAACACTTGAGTTTATTTTTAGAACTAAAATTAGAATTACAGTTTGTATTTTAGAGTAGACTTATAGTTAGCAAAGATCATTTCATTCATTCATTCAACAAATATATAAGAGCCTACACTCTTCTAGGTAATGATAAGCAACGTGAGCATTGGTGTTTGAGATGGAATCTGAATCCAGACCTTTTTTATTCTAAAAGCTATCTCTTATTTTTTTGTTTTCTGGTACTATCCAGATTCTTTTCAACTTGGAGATTACAATCTATTTGGTTTCACAGTATCTAAACTTTTTTAATTCTATAGAGTCTGCTACCTTTTCCAAATTAATCTTCCTAATTCATGGTGTTCATCATCACCAACAATTCAAAAACTTACCTTGGCTTTCCAACTAAGATGTGAACACTTTGACCTGATACTAATGTCCCCCCACAAAACAACTATCACCGAAAAGTCCAGATTATCTTCTAGGGCAATCCCATTCACTCTATGGTTTCAATACATCATCAATAAACTGCTGAATCCAAATCTATAAGCTTCATCCCAGATTTCTCTCCAGGGCATGTTATGGTAGCATCTTATCTGAATGCAGTAAGTAAAACACACATCTTTCACTCACCATGATAACTTACACTACATTGTCTTCCTGCTACTTTCCCACTATGAAAAAAAAATGTTACCCCTGTTCTTTTGATAATTTCCAAAATGTCTAAACTAACCTGCAAAGTTGTCTAAGATCCAAATCCCAAATAACTCTTTAGCCTCATATTTCACAAAATTTCACCTCTCCCAACTGTTCTTTATCCTATGTTCAAACAAAATAGAGCTTCTTTTAATTTTTAGAATATACCATCATCCCCCAACACCCCCCTCCTCTCTCTCTAGAAAAGGAAGAGCAAATGGAGAATTTTTGAGGGAGAAAGGATAGCACAGCATATGCAGAGGGTAGGGAACTCTTACTTTTCTTGCTTAATTGCTATTATTCCTCTCCCAGGATCTCCTGAAGATGTCATTCCTGACCCCTAGTCTGAGTTAAGCAGTCTTCCTGTGTGCTCTGATAACATCCTATATCTCCCTTAATACAGCACTTATCACATATTATTGCAAACAAGTGTTTAATTATCTGTGTCTACCAAACAGCAAGCACCTTAAGAATAAGCACCATGTCTCTCTTGTTAATCATTGTGATTCCAGAATTGAGTCCAGTACCTGGCTTTTTGTTGTTGTTGTTGTTACCCCCAAATTTTTTTTTTATACTTTAAGTTCTAGGGTACATGTGCACAACGTGCAGGTTTGTTACATATGTATACTTGTGCCATGTTGGTGTGCTGCACCCATCAACTCGTCATTTACATCAGGCATAACTCTCAATGCCATTCCTCCCCCCTCCCCATAATAGGCCCTGGTGTGTGATGTTCCCCTTCCAGAGTCTGAGTGATCTCATTGTTCAATTCCCAACTGTGAGTGACAACATACGGTGTTTGGTTTTCTGTTCTTGCCATAGTTTGCTGAGAATGACGGTTTCCAGCTGCATCCATGTCCCTACAAAGGACAC
>NW_012115999.1:207214-213857 GCF_000951035.1 Colobus angolensis palliatus
AATTAATTAATTTTTTTTCCACAAAGCAAAACATTTATTTTTAATTAAAAAAGAAGGAAATCTAATGTCCTGTAGAATTCACCAAGAGAAGTCAGAAATACTATTTTGTGAACATGAATATTATTATTTGAAACTGGTGCTTTAATAATTTCAGGCACTTATAAGACAATCAGAAATTGATGTTTGTCAAGTACATTTGTTCTAAATAATCAGAATATTCCTTCTTGGTAACATTTTGTTTAATTTAAAGTACATGTGCTCTTTTATTTATTTATTTTATTATTATTATTATACTTTAAGTTCTAGGGTACCTGTGCCATGTTGGTGTGCTGCACCCAATTGTAGCATTTTATGTGACATTGATTAGTAAGTTCAAATATCTAAATTTATAAAATAAACAAAATGACAAAAGGAGAATAATTTTTTTTCATGTCATCACCAAGAGGTTATTCTTTATTAAAGCAGTCTTTGCAGGGTTCCCTGAAAGAGATCTTTCCAATATTAAAATACGTACGTACATATTTACATTGACAGAAAACTTGTCAAGTTGAATGTATGATGCAAGACAGACTCTAATGCAGGCAAGACTAGTAAGTGGATAAAAACAAATGTGTCATTATAAATTTAAACCTTCTTTGGGAAAAAAGTTTTATTTAAAGACAAAAACATTTTAATAGGTTGCTTACAACTCCAACAAGGGAGCAATGCAAAATAAAATGTAATGGTCCCTTGGAAACTTAGTTTTCTATACTGAATGCTTGTCTGAATTTCAGTTGCTATTCCTGGGGGATGTGAAAGAAAGAAAAGTATCGGAAGATTTACTAAATTTAAACCCTAAGTAATAAGGAGAAAGTCATTAACAAACTTCTTTCACATGATATGTTTTCAGGTAAAGTTTGTCTGTTTTTAGTTACTTCTGAGGGAACTAGATTCCCCAGGGCATGTCAGATTGTATAAACCTTAGCAAAAGAACCTTAGTTATTCCTACATCATTTATCCTGCAGGAATTAATTTCACATTCAATATTCATTACATCACAAAGATACCTTTGATAATGTTATTTCTCTGCATCTACATGATAACAGCCTATATATCACATAGCATCACTTTTCTTAAAACCACTAAGTTACATTAGTATTCACATTTCTCGTGATCTATTTTAATATGTAACTTTAATAAAAACTAAACGACTGAAGTTCAACCCAAAGAAACTAAATTATAACCTGGATGAAAGAAATAATTATTTCTTTCTCTCTGTTATTCATGTTCTTACACAGATGTGAGATTAAAAGAACAATGATTAAATTATGCAACACTATTAATTAGAGGCTATCTAAACTAATAGTAGCTAAATTATAATAATGATTCAGTTGATCAAGGCTACAGTAGGCCATGATCATGCCACTGCACTCCAGCCAGGGCGACAGGGTGAGATTCTGTCTCAAAAAAATAAATAAAATAAAAGTGAGAGGAGGCAGGCAATATGGCCAACTAGAAGCCTCCACCAATTGTCTTCCCTGCAGGAACACCAAATTGCACAACTATCCACACAATAAAAAGCACATTCATAAGAACCAAAACAGCTGAGCACTCATAACACCTGGTTGTAACTTCATATCACTGAAAGAGACAAGGAAGAGGGTAGAAAATATAGCCCTGAATCTTTGATAACATGGCTCCTTCATGAACCCGTAATGATCATTAGATCACTAGAAGCTACTGTGAACAATGATATGCCAATAAATTGAAAATCCTAGAAGAAATTGATAAATTCCTAGACATATACAACCTACCAAGATTAAACCATAAAGAAATCCAAAACTTCAACAGATCTATAACAAGTAATGAGACTGAAGCCAAAATAATAATAATTTTTTCTTTCCCAGCAACGAAAATCCCAGGATCCAATGTCTTCACTGCTGACTTTTACCAAACATTTAGAGAAGAACTAATGCCAATCCTACTCAAACTATTAAAAATAAAAAAGCTTCCAAACTGATGCTATAAACCCAGTGTTACCATGATACCAGAACCAGATAAAGACACATGAAAAAAAAAAAAGAAAAAGAAAACTACAGGACAATATCCCTGATAAACATTGATGCAAAAATCCTCAACAAAATCCTAGCAAACCAAAGTCAACAACACATTAAAAAGTTTATTATGACCAAGTGAGATTTATCCTAGAGATGCAAAGATGGTTCAACATATGCAAATCTATCAATGTGATACATCATATCAACAAAATGAAGGGATAATTTCAACTGATGCTAAAAAAGCATTTTATAAAATTCAACGTCTCTTCATTAAACAAACCCTCAAAAACTGGGTATAGAAGGAACATACCTCAACATAACAAAGACCATATACAACAGACCCACAGATGGTATCTTACTGAGTGGAAAAAAACTGAAAGCCTTTCCTATTATATCTGGAACATGACAGCAATGCCCACATTCACCATTGTTACTTAACATAGTACTGGAAATCCTAGCTAGAGCAATCAGACAACAGGAAGAAATAGAGGGCATTCAAATTGGAAATGAAAAGTCAAATTATCCTTGGAGATGATATGACTTTATATTTGGAAAACCTAAAAACTCTAGAAAAAAAACTATTAAAACTGAGAAGTAAATTCAGTAAATTGCAGGATACAAAATCAACACACAAATATTAGTAGCATTTCTATATGCCAGCAGCAAACAATCTGAAAAAGAAATCGAGAAAGTAATCCCATTTACAACAGCTACATATAAAATAAAATACCTAGGAATAAACTTAACCAAAGAAGTGAAGGATATCTACAATAAAAACGATAAAATATTGATAAAAGAAATTAAAGAGGACACACACACACCAAAAAATGGAAAGATATTCCATGTTCATAGATTGGAAGAATCAATACTGTTAAAATGTTCATACTACCCAAAGCAATCTACAGATTCAATGCAATCCTTATCAAAATACTAATGACATTCTTCAAAAAAAATAGAAAAAGTAATCCTAAAATTTATATGGAACCACAAAATACACAGAATAGCCAAAGCTATCCCGAGAAAAAGGAATAAAACTGGAGGAATCACATTACCTGACTTCAAGTTATAATACAGAGCTGTAGTAACCAAAACAGCATAGTGCTGGCATAAAAACAGACACATAGACCAATGGAACATTCTAGAGAACGCAGAAACAAATTTATACATCTAAAGGGAACTCATTTCCAACAAAGGTGCCAAGAACAACAGTGGAGAAAGGACAGTCTCTTCAATAAATGGTGCTAGGAAAACTGGATAGCCATACACAGAAGAATGCACCTAGAACCCTATCTCTCATCATACACAAAAATCATATCAAAATGAATTAAAGACTTAAATCTAAGACATCATGCTATGAAACTACTACAAGAAAACATTCGGAAAACTCTCTAGGGCGTAGGATTTGGCAAAGATTTATCGAGTAATACCCCACAACCACAGACAACCAAAGCAAAAATGAACAAATGAGATCACATCAAGTTTAAAAGCTTCTGCACAGCAGAGGAAACAATCAACAACACAAAGAGACAACCCACAGAATGGGAGAAAATATTTGCAAACAACCCATCTGACAAGGGATTAATAACCAGATATACAAGGAGCTCAAACAACTCTATAGAAAAAAGTATAGTAATCCAATTAAAAATTGAGCAAAAAATCTGAGTAGACATTTCTCAAAAGAAGACATACAAATGGCAAAGGGGTATAGGAAAAGGTGCTTAATATCACTGATCATCAGAGAAATGCAAATCAAAACTGCAATATCCCCTTACCCCAATTAAAATGACTTATATCTAAAACAGGCAATAACAAATGCTAGCAAGGATATGGAGAAAGAGGGACCCTCATACAATACTGGTGGGAATGTAAATTAGTACAACCACTATAGAGAACAGTCTGGAAGTTCCTCAAAAAACTAAAAATAGAGCTACCATGTGATCTAGCAGTCCCACTGCTAGGTATATACCCAAAATAAAGGAAAGCAGTATATTGAAGAGATATCTGCACTCCCATGTTTATTGCAACTCTATTCACAATAGCCAAAATTCTGAAGCAACCTAAATGTCCACTAAAGATAAACGGATAAAGAAAATGTGGCACCTATGCACAAAGGAGTACTATTCAGGCATAAAAAAGAATGAGATCCTGTCACTCGCCCAACATGGATGGAATTGGAGGTTATTATGTTAAGTGAAATAAGTTAGACACAGAAAGACAAACCACATGTTCTCCCTTATTTGTGGGAGCTAAAAATTAAAGCAATTGAACCCATGGAGGTAGAGAGTAGAATGATGGTTACCAGAGGGTAGGAAGCATAAAGTGAGGGAGAACTAAGGATGGTTGATCTGCACAAAAGTATAGTTAGATAGAATAAATAAAATCTAGCATCTGATAGCACAACAGGGTGACCACAATCAACAGTAATTTATTGTACATTTTAAAATAACTAAAAGGGTATAACTGGATTGTTTGCAACACAAAGAAAAGATAAATACTTGAGGTGATGGATACCTCATTTGTCCTAATGTGATTACTACACGTTGTATGCTTGCATCGAAATATCTCATGTGCCCTATAAATACATACACTTACTCATAAAAATTCATAATTAAAAAAGAAATGTAATGATATTTTTAAAATAAAATAAAAGTAAGTGATTTTAATGTATATTCTCTAATGGGTTAAAAATCTGAAAACAAAAAATTTAAATTCTACAGTGAATAAAAGTCATCTGAAGAAGATAATAAAATATATAATATGTAGTATCTATCAAGTTTTATATTCAAACAACTAGGGAATGTATACTTATAAAACTGACTCCTTGGGTCAGAAAGCAAGATTTAATACATATTGAACAATTAATAGCACTCAACCACATTTTCTTATCACAATGAAATACAATTAGAAATCAATTTAAAAAACTCAAAATATATTTTATAATTGGAAATTTTGAAACACATTTCTAAGTAAATCATTGATTAGTAAAAAATAATAATGGAAATTATAAAACTTTTACAACTTTAGGACAATAAAATTACCATCAAAATCAGTTGATTCAGTTTAACTGTTTAGAAGAAAGTTTAAAGGCTTAAATACAACAAAAGTTGAAAGTTCATGTGCTTAGCATCCAATTCAAGCTCTAGGAAAAAAAAAATAAAGAAAGAATGGAAAAAGCCCAAAGACAAGGAATTTTGAATGAGTTGTTTAAAAAATTGCCAGGCCCAAATAGTTTCCCTAGAAAATTATAATAAAATTTCAAGGGCATAAGATATCTCTATCTACTTTCTTGCAGAAAATAGAAAAAGAGGAAGATCTTCTGGAATCAATCTTTCGAAGAGGCATTATGTGAAACAAAAACTGGACAATTAAAAAAGGGAAAAAATAAGCCACTCTACTACATAGATACAAAAAACTTAAATAAAATACTAGCAAACATAATCCAGCAATGCACAAAATAGTAATATCTAATGTCCAAGTAAAATATATATCAGGGATGCAAGAAAATGTTAACATTAGAAAATATGTTAATTTTATTTATAAGAATATCAATTAAAGGAGAAAAAAGCATGTCTATTTTACTAACTGCTGAAAATTTAATAAAATTCAACATGCATTTATAATGACAATATGAGACATTACATACTTTCAAAATAGTCAGATACTAAATTATAGCATCATAAGTATTGACAAAAATATGGAGAACTCAAATTCAATTCATTGCCAGTGAACATAAGAATTAATATTTTGAAGAGCAAATAAGATCAGATTAAGTTGATCCCACAATTCCAACTACAAGTATGGGACAAAAGAAATGAGGAAGAAAAAGCTAGTCTATGCCACCATCTAGTGGCCTTAGGATATAACAGAAGTTGTGATTCCTTCACCAGCATTTACAAAGGAGTCCTGAAAGTACCTACTTAAGGATGAACCAAAAACTCACAAACATATACAGTATATATGCAGTTACTGCCCTCACTAACTGTTGGGCCCACATTGGCTCCACCCATCCTGCTTCTTTCTGAAGATTTGCATGAATCTAACCTCCACAAATATCTCAGGCAGAGCGCTTCCTGTGTCCACCTCATATAATTTTTTTCACCACTCTTCAAATAATACCTATTGTTTCATGAGTCTTAAAAAGATGCTATTCCAAATTGACCAGACTAGATTGGTAATAACTTAAAACTTGGTCAGTACTGAGTATTGGCAAGAATATCATGCAAAGCAAAGCCTCATACACTTCTATTTAGGGTACAAATTTAGAAACTTAGCAAAGATGAATATATAACCCAAAATCAAACAAAGGAAACAAATGAACAAAAAAGCTTTTAAAATCAACAGAAATTACAAGAAAGATGAACGTGTATACATACTAACCCAGAAAATCATCTCCTTGGTATATTCTCTACAGCAGTGGCTCTTGATCCCAAAGGATGCCTATGAATAGAATTCAAGGGGCCTAGTAACTTGGATGGGAAAAAAAAAGATATCTTTATTTTCATTAACCTCAATTGAACTTTAATAGTTCCTGCTGCCAGACAGTTTTACTTATGAGTTCACTAAATTGTCAAGGAACAAACAGTCATCATCTTATTCAAGTTATTTAG
>NW_012115999.1:215288-215598 GCF_000951035.1 Colobus angolensis palliatus
GGTTACTGTAGCCTTGTAGTATAGTTTGAAGTCAGGTAGCGTGATGTCTCCAGCTTTGTCCTTTTGACTTAGGATTGTCTTGGCAATGCAGGGTCTTTTTTGATTCTATATGAACTTTAAAGCAGTTTTTTCCAATTCTATGAAGAAACTCATTGGTAGCTTGATGGGGATGGCATTGAATCTGTAAATTACCTTAGGCAGTGTGGTAATTTTCTTGATATTGATTCTTCCTATCCATGAGCATGGTATGTTCTTCCATTTGTTTGTGTCCTCTATTATTTCACTGAGCAGTGGTTTGTAGTTCTCCTTG
>NW_012115999.1:218183-226000 GCF_000951035.1 Colobus angolensis palliatus
TAAAAAAAACAATAAAAAACAATAAAAAAATAAAAAATATTAGAATTTGTTAAAAATGTCTTAAAAAGTAAATATGAAAATATATATACAGTGTATTATGCATAATAAATATCAGGTAATAAATCAAGAAATACAGTGTGCTCTCAAGCATGTAAACACAGTATATGCACAGAAATATATTAATATTTACACCTGTAATTATTAGTGATTTTCTTTCCTCCATGAGATTTTTTGGAATTTCTCAAATTTTCTATTCTAAGTATGTATTATTTGTATAATCAGGGAAGTCGCAATTCAAAGAAGACAGAAAATTACTGTTTAATAAGTTAGGTATGGTGGGCGCAGTGGCTCATGCCTGTAATCCTAGCATTTTGGGAGGCCGAAGCAGGCGGATCACAAGGTCAAGAGTTCAAGACCAGCCTGACCAACATAGTGAAACTCTGTCTCTACTAAAATACAAAAAATTAGCCAGGCATGTTGGCAGGCATAATTCCAGCTACTTGGGAGGCTGAGGCAGGAGAATCGCTTGAACCCGGGAGGCAGAGGTTGCAGCGAGCGGAGATCGCACCACTACACTCCAGTCTGGGCAACACTGCAAGACTCCTTCTTGAAAAAGAAAAAGAAAAAAAAGAAAAAGAAGAAGAAAAAAAAGTTAGGTATAATCAGATCTTTGAGATATTAGCCCTAATGTATCTAGAAGTCACTATCTTTCACATTATTTAAAGATTGAACTCTAAATCACTTCTGGGATTATAGTCTTTCAGAAGAAAACCAAGGAGTATTTAAATTGGCTACCAGAGTCACTGGCAAGTCCTCTGGAAATATTGGGGCTTAGAGGAAAGAAAGTACTTATGTGACACATTAACTTACTATTGGATATAAACTTATGGCAAGACTTCTACTGGGGCTGAAAGCTTTCCTGTTTATCTTTCCCATGCCACTACTAAGAGTTGTGATTGTGAGATACTTGACTATGGGTTCTAGAGTATGACTACAGCCCAAAGAGAGAGAGCTGAAAAGTCAACTGATTGAGGAGGAGCAGCTACAGTGACTTCAGTATGTAGACACAAGAAGTTAGCAAAACACTGATGACAAAGAGGGAGAACGTTTTCCTTGTGTTGAAAGAGTCTGAAATCCCAATAAGTCGTGCTGTCTATTGTGAGTGGAGAAGATGAGGACCCTATACAGAAGCTTGAAAAGGGAACATTAAGGCAAAGCTGGGAAGAAGTATTTCCAGAAAAAAAAAAAAGAGGTAAATGGGGACAGGGAATTTTGAATAAGTTATTTGATTTTAAAATGCTGGATAACACAATGAAAAATGCAGGGAATTACTGAGTAAAGGAAATACCATGGATATATATGAATGTCATTTTAAGTAAGTCACTTCTTATCATGGGAAATGAAAGAATATTAGCCTAGGGATTCAGATTAAATTAACATATATTGTGCACTTGATCTATGCCAAGAAATTTCAGGTATGTTATGTTCATCCTCACAACAATTCTATGAAGAGGTATTGTTGCCCTGATTTACATAGCACACATCATGCTTGGAGATACAAAGTGTTTTGCCCATAGTTTGTACAGCTAATATGCCAAAGAGCTAAGAATGAAGTGTATGTCCTCCAGCTAAGACACAATACTTCTGTTTGTCAGCAAAGGGGACTATGGAGTACATAGACTGGGGCACAGTAGGCTTACAGAGACTCAAGGGCACTGCACTGTGACATAGCCCTAAAGATGGCAAGAGCATGAAGACAGCGGGGTGAATCAATCCCAGCAGTGAGCCCATGGCTCACTGAAACTTCCAGCAAAAAATATGTATTATTGGTTACCAAACAGAAACATGGATGAAAAAACCCAGGACAATTCTCTAAACCATACGAGAGGGAGAGAAGAGGCCTTGTTCTAACTAGAGCCCTGCTGCTGGTTATTAGCTCCTTTGGGGCTCAGAAGGGCTCATTTATTCGGACAAGCACTGGAGCTCTAGTACCAGGGATGTTGGATATTGTGAAGAACAAGATATTATATAAATAGCAGGAAAATCTAGCTGGAGCAGGAGATAGGATATAATACTTAGTGAATTCAATTTCCTTGTGAGGGCACAGTCTGTTTTGAGAGTTTCTTTGGTTAAAAGGAGGGAATCTGGGTGAGTACATATGCTTTACAGGCAAAATACTACTCTTTCTTATTGGCAAACATGGTGAGAAGGGTGAGCACTTCAAAATCATATTTCTCAAGCAGAATCTGCTTTTCATCTATAGGTGATATCCGATGCTGAGCATCAGTCTAAAGATCAGACTGACCCTTTGGAGAGAGATGTACAAAAAAACAGAGAGCCAGGGGCACTAGAACTTTACCCCTTTTTGGAAAAAATGAAACTGAGGTAAAAGTAATTGCTATTATTCCCCTACCCCTTCCCATCATGGGTATCTCCTCTGCCTCCTCTTTTTACTGTGTGATACAGTTGGGTGTCTTATCATCCTGCCTACACTGCCCACTTTAGCCACTTCCTAAGTGGTGAGCCCTAGAATCCTAATCCAAGAATTGGGACTGTGTTAGTGTGTCTTCTGAGTGAATATATTTGTGAAGTTGATCTCTTAAAGTTGGAACATTCAATGGCATTAAGTCAGTTTATGTCATAAATCAATAGAAAGCCTTTCTCCAATTTCCTTTCCAATAACTATTCTCACTCATTCTTGGGTATTAGTGAAAATTGGACCAAAATTCTTCAAACTCTCACCACTGTTTCCTTCAAAGGAAAATTTAAAATATTATGTATTTTTATAATCACAAAATATACACTCTTTTCAAAACCTTAGAAAATAAGGCAAAAAGAAGAACAGTAATAGTCCCCACCACATTCCAGGAAAAAAAAAAAAAAAACTAGTTAAGATTTCAATGTAACTTCTTTCAGTCACATATATACAAAACTGTGATCAGTTATATGGTTATGAGACATTCTCTTTTTTTGTTGGTTTTTCTTGAGACAGAGTCTCGCTCTGTCGCCCAGGCTATAGTGCAGTGGCACAATCTCGGCTCACTGCAACCACCACCTCTTGGGTTCAAGCAATTCTTCTGCTTCACCCTCCTGTGTAGCTGGGACTACAGGCGCATGCCACCACACCCAGCTAATTTTTGTATTTTTAATAGAGATGGGGTTTCACCATATTGGCCAAGCTGGTCTTGAACTCCTGACCTCATGATCTGCCCACTTCAGCCTCCCAAAGTGCTGGGATTACAGGCGTGAACCACTGTGCCCAGCCAAGACATTCTTTTTAACACAACATTATATCATGGGGATTTTCCTTTTCATTTACTATTCTCCAAGATTACAACTTTCATGGTTGTTTAACGTATGAGAGGATGTATTCTTATGTGTACATTATAACCTACCAACCCCACAAACCAGAATTCCAGCAACCTGGAGGTAAAAAAAGCAAAAAAGAAAAAGCACAGCAACTGTTTAAATCATGATTAAACTTGAAACATAATAGGAGATATGGATCCAATCCACGGATATGCTATTCCATTTGGTTGGATCATTCTAGTGAAAAATTGTTCAAATAGTGCTAACACTATCTTTGCAAACTTTAAGAAAAAACACTGCTAGAGTTTCACCATTTTGAATTATGCTGCCCAATGATTTGAGAGTAATAATTTTTATCATCTTCATTCTAGATCCTCCTATATCTAGATTACTCAGTCTGACCAAGAATGAATGCTGTATTTTACCAAATGTACTTCAGTATCTTGTTAGAAGACCATGTGTTGGGTTTTTTGCTTATTTGTTTAGTAAACCAATAGATTTTCAAATATTAATTTGGAATCTTATCAATCCATGAAATAAATTACATCACTTTAGTATATACAGTTTGGATGTACTATAATTATGATTTTACAACCATTCATAAATAAGATTATCTATAGTTTTTGTCTATCTTTGAAAGTTTGGGAAAACAAGACTATTTTTGCTTGATAAAATGTTTCTACAAAATGTTCTATAACTTTTTCACATTAAAACATATTATACAGCACAGAAATTTTTTTCTTGAAAGTGTAAAATAACTATTGTAAGCATTCTGCACCCAGTGCAAAATCTAGTCTTAATTTTGAAAGTCAAGATCTCACAATAGGATCTCTATTACCTACCAGAGTATACATGGCATAGTTTCTGTTGAATAAATGAAGAATTCTGTAAGACAGATAAGCACAGTTTTATGATAGTATATAAAAAGGGCATCCTCCTCACAATACTAGGTGAGAAAGCTTTCCTAGAAAAGGTAATAGATAAGTTAAGAACAGTCCTTCCAGTTTAAGAAGACAGCACACACAAATGCATAATGAAAATGCAGGCCAGGTGCAGTGGCTCAACGCCTGTAATCCCAGCACTTTGGGAGGCAGAGGCAGGCGGATCACCTGAGGTCAGGAGCTCGAGACCAAACTGACCAACATGGTGAAATCCCAATTCTACTAAAAATACAAAAATTAGCTGGGTGTGGTGGCAGGTGGCTAAAATCTCAGCTACTTGGGAGGCTGAGGCATGAGAATCACTTGAACCCAGGAGGCAGAGATTGCAGTGTGCCAAGATCGCACCATTGCACTCCAGCCTGGGCAACAGAGTGAGACTCCATCTACAAAATAAAAAGAAAAAAGAAAAGAAAGAAAGAAAATGTAGTATTATGGGGAGACTGAACGAAACTCACCATGGTCAGTGCAGAGCATTTGGGGTATCAGTACTGGCTCCAGAGTTAGAGAGAACCAGAGATGACAATGTGATTAGAGGATGAACTAGGGGACTTTCCTTGAAGCTGCAGAGCAAGCACATATTTTCCTTTAAATTTCTCTATTAGGATGTCTTTTGTGGGGAGACTGATGGTGATCATGGGGAAAAAAAGTCCTCCTAATAATTCCTCCTTAACACAGTCATGGGAGGAGATATGGTATAAATTGGAGAAAGATACCTAATAGGTTAGGATAATCATGTGTAATGGGTTGATTCAGTGTCTTTGGTGAAGTTACTGTTTCCCTTTCTCTTGTTTTTTTCTGAATCCTGAAATATTTCACTAACAGTTATAAGCTGAAAAGAATAAATTAAAATTTAAAATAAATTCTGAAATATGGACTTCTTCACCTGGGATCTTTTCTGAATAGAAAGAAAGACAGCCATTCTTCTTCCTTCACCTTTGTATTCTCAACAACCCTACCTATAGGGTAAACACATCTGATAGCAATAAATAAAGCATAACCTTAGAATCACTCTGTAATGGCAGAGGCACCCAAATGTGTGTTCCAATCTAGGGAATTTAGGAGTGGCCAACCCGGACATTCGTTCCTTCTCTGTGATAAACATCTGAATTCCCAGCCTGTCCTGAACATGGGTCGTGCAGGGAATTGGGTCCCTAAGCTTTGGGTTGGATGAAGGTTGCCAGGTGGAGGTTGTTAAGCAGAGGATTAAGTGAAAATGCCAAATAAAACTGCATGACTTTACAGGCAGTTGTGGTTTTTCTGTCCAGCACACCACCCCTGGACTCTCTCCCTTGTATGTAATCCCCTAATAAACCCCATGTCTCCTTTGCTGCCTCTGAGTCTTTTGGCCTTTTGAACCTGGTGCTGCCCCTATTGAGATTAATAGGGGTTTAGCATAACACCATCGCCCAAGATACAAGTGGTAAGTTTAGAGCTGTTTCTATACTAGTACAAATTTGTTTTTTCTCCACCTCTTCCTTCCTTCCACTTTCCTCTACTTCAAAGCAACTATATACTCTATCCAATTAAAACAGCTACCTTCACTGCCCACTTTGTGGGAACAAATCCACGTGCTGATGTAGACACAGGAAAAAGAGGTGCAGGACAAAGCGAATATTTTCCAATATACCAACACACTGGTATCATCTACTTTTTTAATCTCCTCCCAAATCATTGTCTAGGTAGTACTCTCTGAGAGGAAGACAAAGGATATGGAAAGGGAATGGAGAGACTTTTTCCCTTTATATCCCTGGAGCCAGTACTCCACTACTCCCTGGAGCCACTGCTGATGCCCCAAATGCTCTGCAAAGACCATGCTGAGTTTCTTTCAGTCTCCCCATAATACTACATTTTTCATTATGATGCAACAGGGAGCTAGGAGGGCTTGCTATCTATGACTACCCAAAGACTAAGCATTCATCCAGTCTTCAAAGTCTCTGGATATGAAAAGGTCAAAGCAAAAGTGTGGTTGTAGGGTCAGAATAAGATCAGTAAGAAATATTCTCATTCCACAAGGAGAGTCCAGTGTAAATACAGTTCTTATGGCAATAGAGTAACAATATATGAGACATAGCCCTTTATGTAAGATATCTTAACACAGTACTTGGACATGTCAATGTAATGAATATCAAACAAATGGAGCACATTGAGTTTTCAAAGATGTGGCACTAACATTATAAATGGGAGTAGTTTCTCAAAAGACTCTAAATTGCATTTAGATTTGCAGAGTGAGGGCAGGGGCTATGGGATTTTAGATATGTGACTGATAAAGGGAGAGGTGGGCCAGGTGTAGTGGTTCACACCTGTAATCCCAGAACTTTGGGAGGCTGAGGTGGGTGGATCACCTGAGGGCAGGAGTTCAAGACCATCCTGGCCAACATGGTGAAATACAAAACACCAAATTAGCTGGGTGTGGTGGTGCGTGCCTATAATCCCAACTACTTGGGAGGCTGAAGCAGGAAAATCGCTTGAATCTGGGAGGTGGAAGTTGCAGTGAGCCGAGATCGTACCACTGCACTCCAGCCTGGGCAAAGAGTGAGACTCTGTCTCAAAAGGAAAAAGAAAAGAAAAGAAAAAAAGGCAAAGTTTATGAAAAGGACTTTTGCATCATTATTCTTGATCACGCTTTTTTTCATAGTTGTGAAATTGGCTTCTACACATAGAAAACTGAGCAGGCCAGGCAAGGTGGCTCATGCGTGTAATCCCAGCAGTTTGGGAGGCTGAGGTGGGAGGATCACTTGAGGCCAGGAGTTCGAGCCCAGCCTGGCCAATATGATATGACCCCCATCTCCAGTAAAAATACAAAAATTAGCCAGGTGTGGTGGGGCATGCCTGTAATCTCAGCTACTCTGGAGGCTGAAGCAGGAGAATCACTTGAACCTGGGAGGTAGAGGTTGCAGTGAGCTGAGATCACGCCACTGCACTCCAGCCCAAGTGACAGAGCAAGACTCCGTCATAAAAAAAAAAAAAAAAAAAAAGAGAGAGAGAGAGAGAAAAGAAAAGAAAACTGAGCAGACCACAATCAAAGACGACAGGAAAAAGTAAGTGGTCCAGCCTTCAGAGTTCTCCATCACATCACACATGATCAGAATCACAAGTAAGTGTTGTTGCTGCCTCACTGTACCCCAACAGAAGATACATTTTTGTAAAAGTCTTCTCTTGTGTGGAATCTATGTAGTAACCAGTGAGAGAGAGTAGTGTATTGTGGGTAAAAGCGTTTATTCTATAGCCAGATGGCTAGATATTGAATTCTGGCTTTATTTATTTACTATCTGTATGACCTTGAAAAAGTTACTTAAACTTTTCTTTGTCTCTGTTTCCTACTTTGTAAAATGGGAGTAATACTACACTTAAGAAGAGAGAATCCCAGGCCCTGGAAAAAAACTGTACATGCTGGGACCTAGACTCCTTAATCTCTGGAAGCTTCTAGAACAGTCCTCTAATGATTCTCAGACTCCTAACTGGTTTTTGAAAGAAGCGCAGTGAAATGTCTCACTGGGAACAAAAGTGTTCACAGTCTGTCAAGTGTGGTTTCTTTTTTTTTTTTAATTTTATTATTATTATTATTAT
>NW_012115999.1:230848-235040 GCF_000951035.1 Colobus angolensis palliatus
TATGCAGCCATAAAAAAGGATGAGTTTGTGTCCTTTGTAGGGACATGGATGCAGCTGGAAACCATCAAGTGTGGTTTCAAACTTTAAACCTTTTACCTTTAAAAAGCTAAATCTATTTTTTCCTTTTGAGATTGGTAGATCTAAATATTATACTATAATTCATAATATGCATGTATATAAAAATATATTTAATATTATATCTCATATAAAGTAAATATAATTATATTACACATGTGCATACACACACACACACACACACACACACACGCCATGTTGGAACCATTAGGTTCTAGGCACCTAATATTTTAGCTAATTTAATTCTAACTATACTCTAAGAAATAATCATTGCTTTTTCCAAGTTTACTATGAACTATCTGCAACTCAGAAAAATAAGCAACTTACCAAAGCTACATCCAGGTTAAATGATGTCACTGGCAGTCTATAAATAACATTTTAGACAGAGGCGAGTTTCATCAAAAAAAAACAGCTTTAAGTTCAAAATATCTTCTACATCGGAAAGGAGCATGTTCCTAAACTTTATTTGACACTTCCCAGAAGAATTCTGGCAGTATTGGTAGCTTTGACTGTGCTGCTGTGTAGTCCTAAGATATACTGGGTTTCTCAATGTCTTACGTTTCATAATCAATAAAACTAGTACAATATCCATACTGTTTTGCTTACTAGGAATATTCTAAGAATCAAACACAATATTGCAAACAAATTTGTGTTCAAAATATGTAGATGTACAGATTTACAGAGTTTGTTGTATCAAAGATTTCAGTTTACCTGAATCATGTCCTTTTCTATACTCAGCAGCAGGTGACCTAGAACACATGGAGACAAGTGACTAAATTCTTTCTGGTGGGGCTTTCCCAATATCCAGAATTCCAGCTTTTTCTGTTCATGCTCTGCCTCATCATATACCTGATAATCCTCCTGGGAAATAGCATCCTCATTATCATCAGGATCCTGGATTCTCACCTCCATACCCCCATGTATTTCTTTCTTGGAAACCTCTCATTCTTGGACATCTGTTACACATCATTATCCATTCCTCCAATACTTATTATATTTATGTCAGAGAGAAAATCCATCTCCTTCACTGTCTGTGCTCTGCTGATGGTTGTGTTCCTTGCCTTGGGCTCCACTGAGTGTGTCCTCCTGGCTGTGATGGCCTTTGACCGCTATGTGGCCATCTGCAACCCACTGAGGTACTCCATCATCAGGAACAGAGTGCTGTATGTGCAAATGGCTGCCTAGTCCTGGATCACAGGCTGTCTGACCTCCCTATTGCAAACAGTTCTGACAATGATATTGCGTTTCTGTGGGAATAATGTCATTGATCATATTACCTGTGAAATCTTGGCCCTTCTAAAACTTGTTTGTTCAGATATCACCATCAATGTGCTTATCATGACAGTGACAAATATTGTTTCACTGGTGATTCCTATACTGTTAATTTTCATCTCCTATATGTTTATTCTCTCTTCCGTCCTGATAATTAATTCTGCTGAGGGAAGAAAGACTTTTCTACCTGTTCAGCGCACTCCATTGTGGTCATCTTACTCTATGGTTCAGCCCTTTTTATGTATATGAAATCCAAGTAAAAGAACACTAACACATCTGATGAGATTATTGGGCTGTCTTATGGAGTTGTAACCCCAATGTTAAATCTCATGATCTATAGCCTCAGGAATAAAAAGGTCAAAGAGGCTGTAAAGAAAGTCCTGAGCAGAAATCTGCATTATTGAAAATGTGAAAAGCCTTGGGCATGCGATATCCTCAATGGAGCAACAGAGCTTGTCTTTATTTAGATACTGCAAAACCTACTGTCACAAGAGCTTGTGTGTTTGCAAAACCAAATATTAGATTCCCATTCTTTTCAACATAGAATTTTCATGCTCATGTAACCTTCTTAATAGTGCCTTATCTGCCAGGTTTATAGCAGTAAGCAGGTCTGCAAATTTGCCCTATAAAAATATTGATGCTGTTCATTAAGATGAATCTCTCTCTCACTCGGTCTCCTCTTCTTTTTTCTGTTCTCTTCTGTTCTCTTCTCTTCTCTTCCCTTCTCTTCCCCACCATGTGTGTGTCTCTCTCCTCTCCTCTGATTTTCTGTCCTCTCTCTATATTCTGCTCCTCTCTCTCCTCTCCCCCATATGTTTTCATTCTCTTCCTTTCTTTTCTCTTCTTTGTCTCCTTTCTCAGTCACTTTGAAGTGGATATAGTTTTTGTTGTGCAGCATCCCTGCACAATATTGCCATCTAATTGACAGATCTGCGTAATATACCTTAATAGAAATATGCATATTTTTCTTTTGATGAACCAACAGTTCCCCACTCTCAGTCTATGTTGTTCATGGTGGGGCTGACCCAATCCTCTGAAAATAAACATAAACATGGAAGAGGTCTTGCCCACAAAAACAGAGGATGTCTAATTCCTCTAGTCATAGTGATTGGTATAGTGTAGGATGTGACCCGAGCCATACTAATCAGACTCAATCCCAGGAATGCTGCCTTTGTCAGAAAGACACACTCTTTTTTGAAATGGTGTCTAAACTGGTAGAATGTTAACTCAGAATTCCTACTGGCAACCATTGCCAATATGTGAGGACAGCATGAGGATGAAAGCAGAGCCGAGATCGAGAGTGCGCTTGACGGTGTCACTTTAACTCTTGAACCCAACTGTAGCTAAAGCCAGATTCCCCATTGCAGATTTTACTTATGAGTCAAATTAGCATTTTATGAAAAATAATTTGACCTGGATTTTACCACATATGACAAAATAAATCCTAATACATTCCTCTGTCCTATCTTCCTCTCCATCCACTTACATTTTAAGGCAATAATAATAACAAGGTATGTAATCTGAGATGTTCCAAGTTCTCCAGCCTTTAGGAGTTCCTTTCTCTTTAATAACTAAATTACAATAATCTAACCTCTATTCTGCATTACTTCGGGCATTTCAGTCATCTCCC
Organism: Colobus angolensis palliatus; assembly: GCF_000951035.1. NCBI lineage: Eukaryota > Metazoa > Chordata > Mammalia > Primates > Cercopithecidae > Colobus > Colobus angolensis. The sequence continues at coordinate 233,826 of NW_012115999.1, forward strand.
CAATTACTTCTGTGGAGTATTTACATGTTTCTAATTTTTTGCTCTTATATTTTTCATCAAATTGATTTATGGACTTTTACCATTTTTCTCTGTGCTTCAATCAATATATTAGTACTTGAAATAATTGCATTTTACTTTTCTACATAATATTTTTCAGTTTAATAAACATTATCATTTGGTGGATTATGGTAGATTACTGTGTTACATGTAAATACACATAAGTAGTAATAAGCCAAATTGAGGCAGAATTCTCTTAAATGTGTTGCATATCTGATTTTGTCCACTCTGGGGACCAGAATCATAACTCTAATAGATTAGACAGGGCTCACTTAATTCAGTTATACCGAGATATAATTCCTAGATTAGATTGAACTGAGAATTTGACAAAAACAAAAATAAAATAAGTAATCTACTAATCAACAGGATAAAAAATTTTAAAGCCTGGTATGGTGGTGCATGCCTGTAATCCAAGCTACTTTGGAGGCTGAAGTGGGAAGACTGCTTGAGCCCAGGAATTTGAAACCTGCCTGGGGAACATAATGAGATCCCATCTCAAAAAAGTGAGAGAGAGAGATTTTTAAATGTTTTAAATTCCTTACCATGGTATACCATATCCATGTAATCTTAACCCCACCTACTTTTACAACTTCATCTCCTACCACCTGACAATATTCATTAGACTCTCATTTCACTATCTTCTTGTTGTTTCTCACATATGCCAAAGCCTTTCCCTTTATCATTCCATCTACCTGGGACACTCCTCCCCTCGATCTTCCAAGGGTTCCCTTTGTCATTTCAAATAAGTTTTTGCATAAATGTCTAATATATTCTTCTTATAAAAGTTGTAATGAAAGAAACCAGGCACATTCCTCAGCCCCGGGCTCAACACAAACAAGCCCAGTACAAACAGGCCCAGTATCTCTCAATTTCCTGGGCCCAGTACAAACAGGCCCAGTATCTCTCAATTTCCTGGGCCCAGTACAAACAAGCCCAGTACAAACAGGCCCAGTATCTTTCAATTTCCTGGGCCCAAACAGGCCCAGAACAAACACGGCCCAGTGCAAATATATTCCTCCATATACCTCAGCTTAGGAAATCCTAGGAAATCCCCGATAAACACACCGCCATTTGTAGTTTTACTGAAAGCATAGGAACCAATAGATAACTGCTAAATGTATAAACTTAATATGTTAACCAATTGTAATGCTGTAATCT
>NW_012115999.1:235090-238530 GCF_000951035.1 Colobus angolensis palliatus
ACCGCCATTTGTAGTTTTACTGAAAGCATAGGAACCAATAGATAACTGCTAAATGTATAAACTTAATATGTTAACCAATTGTAATGCTGTAATCTGAAGAATTCCCTTGTTTCTTGTTCCTCTGTAATGTTACAAGTCCTGTTTACACCGGGCTATAAAAAGCGAGCGCACACATTGTTTGTGGCCCTCTTGTATGTTGTGAAACAGAGGGACCAAGTTCGAACTTGCATTAAAGATCCTTGCTGCTTGGCTTTGACTCTGGACTCTGGTGGTCTTCTTTGAGGAATAAACGGTCTGGGCATAACATCTGGGGGCTCGTCCAGGATTCCCCAAGCCCACCAGACCCCTGGTCAACGGATCTACCCAGATTGATCTGCTGATAGGTGAGCCGGCTTGTCTCTGTTTGTCTGTCTGTGTCCGTTCTGAATCTGAGGCTCTCTGAGTCTGTTCTGAATCTGAGCCTCGTCTCTGTTTGCCTGTCTGAATCCGTTCTGAATCTGAGGCTGTTAGCCTGTCTGAATCTGTTCTGAACCTGAGGCTCGCGAGGTCTGAAACTGAAGCTGAAAGCTGGCATCGGTCCTGGCAGACGCGCTATAGGACAGCCAGCGGAGACCAGTGGGAGATGTCCCCTGGCTCTCATCTGATTCTTGTCTGAATTTATTCTGACCCAGATTTCTGGAGCGCACCTGCGACTGACATAACTTGTTGTTGATATTCTGTAACTCACTTTCCCTTGCAGGACCTGTTCCAGACACCACTCCGGGCACTACAAAACCCTAACCCTCCCCCCCCTTAAGATGGGTAATGCCCAAAACACACCTCTATCTCTCCTTACAAGTAATTTCAAGGATGTTAGAGTGAGGGGCCATGATCTTGGTATAGAAATCAGGAAGGAAAAGCTAATTACTCTATGCCGCTCCGAATGGCCAGCCTTTGATGTAGGGTGGCCACCCTGAGGGGACATTCTGCCTTCCTGTCATCACTAGAGTAAAATCCAAGATTTTCCTACCAGGGCGTGCTGGCCACCCGGATCATATCCCATATATCCTCATATGGCAGGACCTAGCTGAGAACCTGCCCCCTTGGCTGTCCCCTTTCCAATTAGCCTCTGCACCCTGTAAGGCATTGGTTGCTCGGCCGCTAAAATCCAAGCAACAGACTGCCCCCCCCATCCTGTTTTACCTGATAGCGAGGACCCACTGTCCACAGAACCCCCTCCGTACCCCTCCGGGCCTCAGGCCCCAGCCCCCTGGGCTGCGCCGCAGGTGGAAGCGGGCAGACGGGAGGCGGCCGGCGCGTCCGAACCCGCTGAAAGCGAAAGTAACTCTGAAGGGCCAGCAGGGCGGACCCGAGGGCGCACTTTGCAAATTAGCCCCCCCAGCCGCCTGACTCCACAGTGGTTCTACCCCTTCAGGAAATAGGGCCCCCAGATGACACGGGAATTCCCAGGCTCCAGTACTGGCCATTTTCCACCAGTGATCTGTATAACTGGAAGACTCAGAGTGCTCGGTTTTCAGATAACCCCAAAGCTTTAATGGCCTTACTAGATAGTGTTATGTTTACTCACCAGCCCACTTGGGATGATTGTCAGCAGCTCCTCCGAATCCTGTTCACAACGGAGGAGCGAGAGAGAATACAGGTAGAAGCTAGAAAACTGGTTCCAGGGGATGACGGTCAACCGACTGCCAACCCTGACCTCATAAATGCGACTTTTCCTCTGACCAGGCTGGCATAAGACCACAACACGGCAGAAGGTAGGGGACGGCTACGCCTTTATCGCCAGACTCTAATGGCGGGTCTCCGGGCAGCTGCTCACAAGCCCACTAATTTGGCTAAGGTATACTCTGTTTTGCAGGGAAAGACAGAAAGCCCAACTAACTACTTAGAAAGATTAATGGAAGCCTTTAGACAGTACACCCCCATAGACCCAGAGGCTCCAGGAAGTCAGGCAGCTGTGGTAATGTCTTTTGTAAACCAGGCGTCCCCAGACATTAAGAAGAAACTCCAGAAATTAGAAGACTTGGAGGGAAAACGGATTCAGGACCTCCTACAGATAGCCCAGCAGGTTTACAATAATAAAGATACTCCAGAGGAAAAAATGACTAAGGTCCTGGCAGCAGTTGTGCAAAAAGAGCATCTACAGCCAGAGAACACCCAACCTAAGTGGTCCCCCAGACCGGATAATCTGAGCAAAGATCAATGTGCCTACTGTAAGAAAGCTGGCCACTGGGTAAAAGACTGCCCCAAAAGAAAACAACGAGGACAGGGACCCCCTAGGTCTACACCCGTGCTAGTCACTCAAGACGAAGACTAAGGAAGACGGGGTTCGGATCCCCTCCCCGAACCTAGGGTAACTTTGCAAGTGGAGGGGTCCCCAGTTCAGTTCTTAGTCGATACAGGAGCACAGCACTCAGTCCTAGTTGAAACTAATAGAAAATTATCCTCCAAGTCCTCGTAGGTACAAGGGGCCACAGGAATTAAGAAATACCCCTGGACAACACAAAGAACAGTAAACCTCGGAGCCAGCAATGTAACCCATTCTTTCCTGGTCATTCCTGAGAGCCCCTGTCCCTTATTAAGGAGAGACCTGCTGACTAAGATGGGAGCACAGATCCATTTCCTCCCTGAGGGGCCCATCGTGACCAATTCCCAAAATCAGCCCGTGCCCGTCCTGACTATAACCCTAGAGGATGAGTATCAGCTCCACCAGGAGCAAGCAGCCCCTGACCAGGAGATAGCAACCTGGCTCCAGCAATACCCAAGAGCTTGGGCAGAAACGGGTGGCTTAGGACTAGCAAAACTCCATCCTGCCTTGTTTGTCGAACTCAAGCCTGAGACAGACCCTGTTCGGGTACGGCAGTACCCAATGCCCCTAGAGGCCAAAGAAGGAATTACGCCCCACATCCGTCAGCTCCTCGACCAAGGGGTCCTTCGGCCCTGTCATTCACCCTGGAATACTCCCTTGTTGCCGGTACGGAAACCTAATAGCGGGGAGTACAGACCTGTACAGGACTTAAGAGAAGTCAATAAGAAGGTTATAGACATACATCCAACTGTGCCTAACCCGTATACCCTCCTGAGTACTCTAAACCCTAAACACCAATGGTACACTGTTTTAGATTTGAAAGATGCCTTCTTCAGTTTGCCTTTAGCCCCTCAGAGCCAAAAGCTTTTCGCCTTCGAGTGGACTGACCTTGAAAAGGGCATAAGCGGCCAATTGACATAGACCAGGCTGCCGCAGGGATTCAAAAACTCTCCTACCCTGTTCGATGAAGCCCTCCATGAAGACTTAGGTGAGTACCGATGCAAACACCCTGAAATAACTTTACTACAGTATGTTGATGACCTCCTGATTGCAGCCGAGACCCAAGAAGCCTGCCTCCAAGGGACCAAAGGTCTCTTACAAGCTCTAGGCGATCTAGGCTACTGGGCCTCGGCAA
>NW_012115999.1:239780-242662 GCF_000951035.1 Colobus angolensis palliatus
AGGACCTGCCATATCTCCCTGATTATTCAGAACAAGATCTCCAGTAGATTGACAAACTTCCCCTGAAACAGATCCAGAATGGGTGGTGGACTGATATTAATGACCAAACCATCCTACCAGAAAAATTAAGACAACAAGTGTTAGAACACATCCACCGAACCACCCACCTGGGTACCCGGCGGATGATAGACCTGATCAGATGCTCCAAGTTCAAAATCAGACATATAGCCGAGACGGCCAGCAGCATCGCAACCAATTGCAAAGTCTGCCAGCTTAACAATGCCTACCCTCAATCCCAGGCTGCAACGAGAACAAGGCTCAGGGGAACCAGGCCCGGTATCTACTAGGAAGTAGATTTTACTGAGATAAAGCCAGGGAAATATGGGTATTGGTACTTACTTGTCTTTGTAGATACTTTTTCAAGGTAGATTGAAGCATTCCCAACCAAAAAGGAGACTGCTCAGGTTGTAGCAAAGAAAATTTTGGAAGAAATTCTCCCCAGGTATGGCTTCCCCGTCCAGATAAGGTCAGATAATGGACCGGCCTTCGTTGCTAAGGTAAGTCAGGATTTGGCTTCCATCCTTAAGGCAAATTAGAAACTACATTGTGCTTACAGGCCCCAGAGTTCAAGACAGGTAGAGAAGATGAATCGGACCTTAAAGGAGACCTTAACTAAATTGACTATGGAGACTGGCACTATTTAGGTGGTCCTTCTCCCCTACGCTCTGTTCCCGGCCCGTAATACCCCTTACAGACTAGGCCTTACCCCTTATGAAATCATGTATGGCAGACCCCCTCCCCTGGTTCCCAGCCTAAAAGATGATCTGCTCAAATCTGAAACAGAAAATGTCTCTGAACTCTTATTTTCCCTACAAGCTTTGCAGAAAATTCATCAGGAAATCTGGCCCCAGCTGAAGGAACTATATGAGACTGGCCCCCCACCGACACCCCATCTGTACCAGCCAGGAGACTAAGTCCTGGTCAAGCGACACCGACAAGAGACCTTAGAACCCAGGTAGAAAGGACCACTCCAGGTACTCCTAACCACACCCACCACCCTAAAGGTAGAAGGCACTGTGTCGTAGATCCACTACAACCACGTCAAGCCAGTGGACCCGACCTCCGACCTTCTTAGACCAATCACGGCAGGGACTGAAGCACCGACCACGTGGACTGTGGACAAAGCTAAGAACAACCCCTTGAAACTCACCCTGCGCCGGCAGCATAGCTCACTGCAAACATGCAGCTAGGTAGTCTAACCCTAACGTTAGTCGCCCTAGTGGCCTCTAGGGCAAACCCAAAACCAGTTCCTAACACCTTTGTCTGGAGATTTTGGCTTTATGAAAACCGAACCCACCCTGGGCAACCTCATAAGCCTGGGAAATTATTGGCCAGTGCTGATTGCCCCTCCTCAGGGTGCAGTGCCCCAATTTTGCTAAATTTTACTGGTTTTCAGATAGCCAAACCAATGGTGCCAATGATATGTTTTAAGTTTGATCAGACTAAATACAATTGTAAACACTATTGGTGGCACCAAAACGCGGGCTGCCCCTACAATTACTGTAAAATGCACTCAGTCAGAAGGTAGAACGAGCGACCTAGGTAGAACTTCTACCAACAAGGTAGAGGCGGCATCTATACTTAGATAGTTAAAGACCCTTGGAACTCCCGCTGGACCACGCCTCAACACGGGGCTGTATACTATTCCTCTTCCTCCACGTGGCCTAGCAGTCACCTCTATCTGTGGCGTGGCCTAGTTCAAGTACGGCCCCTGGTCCATAGGAATATCCAGCGACAGGAAGACAGACTAACACAAGATTTACGTCCTTTCTCCTAGTTAGAATTATTACGAGAAGGCTTAGAACTTGCTAACCTTACAGGACTTCACAGCTTGTCTGGCTGCTTTCTGTGTGCCACCCTAGGGCGTTCACCACTAACCGCTGTCCCTCTGCCATAGGAATCCTCTACCCAAACTAACAACCTTCAGAATCTCTCAAATGCCCCTATTCTTGATGTGCCATTGTACCTGAACCCCAGTCAGGAGAAGTTTCCCTACTGTTTTTCAGGCACCAACTCCAGCCTCTGCAGCATCACTGTAACGCCCCCTAACACCAAACTGAGAGCCCCGCCGGGCATATTCTTTTGGTGTAATGGAACATTATCTAAGAGCCTATCTGGTCCCTCTGTTACCAACCAACTGTGTCTTCCTGTCACCTTAGTTCCCCGGTTAACTCTCCTAACTGCCGGCGAGTTCCTAAGGTACACCGGTAACTGGACTAATACTGCTATTCACCCAGCCCCTAGACTGAGACCCACACGAGCCATATTTCTCCCCCTCATTGCGGGAATCTCCCTCACATCGTCCCTCATTGCGGCCGGACTTGCAGGGGGAGCCCTAGGTCACACCATCATAGAAACCAACAAGCTGTACCAACAATTTGCCGTTGCTATGGAGGAGTCGGCTGAGTCCCTTGCCTCCCTTCAGCGACAGCTCACATCCCTAGCACAGGTAATCTTGCAGAACCGGAGGGCCCTAGACCTACTCACTGCTGAAAAAAGAGGTACATGTATGTTCCTGAAGGAAGACTGTTGCTTCTACGTAAATGAATCAGGGCTTGTAAAGAACCAGGTCCAACAGTTACGCAAGTTAAGCATAGAAATGAAAAAACAGCACTGTGCCTCAGCTGCAAACCAATGGTGGAATTCCTCTATGTTTTCTCTGTTAGCCCCCTTCCTTAGACCTCTGCATACAGACATGCATACAGACATGCATACAGCCAACAGACACATGAAAAAATGCTCGTCATCACTGGCCATCAGAGAAATGCAAATCAAAACCACAATGAGATACCATCTCACACCAGTTAGAATGGCCATCATTA
>NW_012115999.1:244382-245771 GCF_000951035.1 Colobus angolensis palliatus
CTAAGAATAATGAGTACCCTCGTAAAATCCTAATTTGAAAGAGAAAGTAATGTTAGCTCTTATTAATGTCTCTCATCACTTATTTCTAGAGGCTGTTGTGTGGAACTCAGTCATGGGAAGAGGATCCTGCTTCTCATCACTGGTGTGCCTCACTATTTAAAAAGCATAAAAATCTAAATTTACAGTATTAAAAAAATGACAGAGGGAGGAGGGTAAGCTTCTTTTATATTACCTATAGATCTTTATTAAACTAGACTTCATAAGTGTTTCCGATATACCAACTTTTCTTGGCATGTCATAAATGGTTTTCCAAAGAAATTTAGGATGATCACTTCCAGTATGGCCATGTAAGTGCCTAATTCTACTGCATATAACAGTATAATGGATATGGATATGGACAAAGTACATAAAACAAACATTAGTCAATGTAACAAAGCAGACAGATTCAGGATAGAATTTGAAACTCAGAAAAAGGAAAATTATTAGTTGAGTTGGAGAAGAGCAAAGATCACCTGGAGGCCATCAAGCAGACCATCCAGAGGCAAAACTCCTTATCTGAAGAATTAGAAGTAATCAGACTTCCCTATTATCTAAACTAGCATCTGGTACAAGGCTTCTTTCCCCGAAATTAATAAATAACTAGAATTTCTATATATCTCAAGAACGCATGCATGTCGAAACTCGTGCAAACTTTGCTGACATCAAAGCACAAAAATGCCTACAAATATAATCATTTACCATGACCTACAGGACTAATAAGGTTCAAATCATCCTTAAACTCCTGCTTTAAGGTACACACATACCTCTAAAGAAAAATCCACTGCGGTGCACTCAGTCCTCTCTTGCTGAAGCGCCCTGCTGCACTCTTCTGCAGAGCTCTCTCCTTCTAATAACACTTTCCTTTTCAAACCTATACTGTTGTCAGTAAATTCTTCTCACCACCTGTGAACCAACCACTTTCCACTGCCAGGGCTCTGACATCTCGCCCTGCAGAGTTGTTCACATTTATGGCTTTTAGCCCTAGGGCAGTCAATGCTGCGTAGGATAAAACTCTGATAGAAAATTGCAGAAGCAAGTATAACCACTTTAAAATGGCAGGGAAACCTGAAAAAGAGAAAGCTAGAGAGAAAAAACCACGAATTGGGCAATATACACTCTGGCCAACTTCTGGTTGCCCCAGGCCCTGCATGCATGGGGAAGACTTAATAAGCCCAGCCATCATAAAGAACTGAAATAAGATTCAAGACAGAATTTCTCATTTGAGTAAAATCAACTTAATTACCTGTTAAAACAAAAACATCAACATGTTTAAATAACAGATTCTACAGTCTTCACAACATTACATCCACAGTGTCCAAATACAATCCCAAATAACTCCATGTTTAAAAA
>NW_012115999.1:247825-249363 GCF_000951035.1 Colobus angolensis palliatus
GGGGTTTCACTGTGTTAGCCAGGATGGTCTTGATCTCCTGATCTCGTGATCCGCCCGTCTCGGCCTCCCAAAGTGCTGGGATTACAGGCTTGAGCCACCGTACCCGGCCGATAGTTGTTTAACTTACCAAATTCTCTAGTTAATATCTCTGCAATCCTCCTGAATATTATAGAACTTTAAGATATTTATATCTGATTTCTAACTGCCACAGTCTTCCATGTTATTGATGTTTAAACTTTTTTTACCTTGTATTGTCCCCCAGTTTATTGCTATCTTTTTAAGTAAAATTAGTGACCATTTGGATTTACCCATATATTTACCAATTTTTTTGCATACTGATTTTTTTCATGCCATGACTTTCATCTAGGTGCAATTTCTTTGCGGGGGGGGGCGGCATTCTACTTATAGTAAAAATCTCTTGGTCTAAAAGTATCCTTATTTGGCTTTCTCTCTTGAAAGATGGTCTAGTCTGGTATAGAATTGTAGGTTTTCAGTTATCTTTCTTGAGCAATTTAAAGATATGTTTCCTTTGGCTTTGGGCCCCTATTCTAATTGATGACACTTCTACTTTATTCTTTGTTTTAAACTATTTGACAAAATAAATACTATGGATATTACATGATATTAAAACTTAATGGGATTATTCATCATTAAGAGGAGTCTGATCTTCATTGTTTTTATTTCTATTTGGATGCTTTCATACATTATTTTATTTAATCCTCAAAATAATCAGTATCTTCATTTCATACGGAAATAATAGTATATGGCTGGGCACAGTGACTCAAGCCAGTAATCCCAGCACTTTAGGAAAGGCTGAGGTGGGAGGATCACCTGAGGCCAGTGGTTGGAGACCAGCCTGGCCAACATGGTGAAACCCTGTCTCTAATAAAAATATAAAAAGTTAGCCAGGTGTGGTGGTGTGTGCCTATAATCCCAACTACTCAGGAGGCTGAGACAGGAGAATCGCTTGAACCTGGGAGGCAGAGGTTGCAGTGAGCTGAGATCACACCATCACACTCCAGCCTGGGTGACAAGAGTGAAACTGTCTCAAAAATAAATAAATGAATAAATAAATAGGTGGTGGCCGGCAAGATGGTCAAATAAGGAACAGCTCTGGTCTGCAGCTCCCAGCAAGATCAATGCAGAAGGCAGGTAATTGCTGCATTTCCAACTGAGGTACCCAGCTCATCTCACTGGGACTGGTTAGACAGTGGGTGCAGCCTATAGAGGGTGAGCCGAAGCAGTGTGGGGCGTCGCTAGGGGTCAGGGAATTCCCTCCCCTAGCCAAGGGAAGCCATGAGGGACTGTGCCCTGAGGAACAGTACCCTCCAGCCCAGATACTATGCTTTTCCCATGGTCTTCACTGTGGGGAAAAGAAAGAGATCAGCCTGTTACTGTGTCTATATAGAAGAAAGTAGACATAAGAGACTCCATTTGGCTCTGTATTTGAGATGCTGTTAATCTGTGACCTTACCTCCAACTTTGTCCTTGCAAGAGACATGTGCGAAGGTGACTTAAGGTTAAAAGGATTTTGGGCT
>NW_012115999.1:249783-269387 GCF_000951035.1 Colobus angolensis palliatus
AGCCACTCCCTTATCTTTTTGATGGTAAAGATAATTATCAATAAATACTAAGGGAACTCAGAGGCCGGTGCCGGCGTGGGTCCTCTGTAAGCTAAGCGCCGGTCCCCTGGGTCCCGCTTTTCTTTCTCTATACTTTGTCTCTGTGTATTATTTCCTTTTCTCAAGTCTGTCGTTCCACCTAACGAGAAGCACCCACAGGTGTGGAGGGGCAGGCCACCCCTTCACTTCACAAGCCACAGACCAGGAGATTCCCTCGGGTGCCTACACCACCAAGGCCCTGGGTTTCAAGCACAAAACTGGGCAGCCATTTGGGCAGACACTGAGCTAGCTGCAGGAATTTTTTTTCATACTCCACTGGTGCCTAAAATGCCAACGAGACAGAACCATTCACTCCCCTAGAAAGGGTGCTAAAGCAAGGGAGCTAAGTGGTCTAGCTTACTGGACTTCACCCCACAGAGCCCAGCAAGCTAAGATCCACTGGCTTGAAATTCTTGCTGTCAGCACAGCAGTCTCAGGTCAACCCAGGATGCTCAAGCTTGGTTAGGGGAGAGGCATCTGCCATTACTGAGGTGTGAGTAGGTGGTTTTCCCCTCACAGTGTAAACAAAGTCACCAGGAATTCAAACTGGGTGGAGCTCACTACAGCTTGGCAAGGCCACTGTAGCCAGATTGCCTCTCTAGATTCTGCCTCTCTGGGCAAGGCATCTCTGAAAGAAAGGCAGCAGCCCCAGTCAGGGGCTTATAGATAAAACTCCCATCTCCCTGGGACAGAGCACCTGAGGGAAGGGGTGGCTGTGGGCACAGCTTCAGCAGACTCAAACATTCCTGCCTGTCGGCTCTGAAGAGAAGAGTGGATCTCCCAGGACAGCACTCAAGCTCTACTAAGGGACAGACTGCCTCCTCAAGTGGGTCCCTGACCCCTGTGTCTCCTGACTGGGAGATACCTCCCAGCAGGGGTCAACAGACACCTCATATGGGAGAGCTCTGGCTGGCATCTGGCAGGTGCCTCTCTGGGAAGAAGCTTCCAGAGGAAGGAACAGGCAACAGTCTTTGCTGTTCTGCAGCCTCTGCTGGTGATAACCAGGCAAACAGGATCTGGAGTGGACCTCCAGCCAACTCCAGCAGACCTCCAGCAGAGGGGCCTCACTCTTAGAAGGAAAACTAACAAACAGAAAAGAATAGCATCAACATCAACAGAAAGGACATCCACACAGAAACCCCACCTGAAGGTCACCAACATCAAAGACCAAAGGTAGATAAATCCATGAAGATGAGGAAAAACCAACCCAAAAAGGCTGAAAATTCCAAAAACCAGAATGTCTCTTCTCCTCTAAAGGATCACAACTCCTCACCAGCAAGGGAACAAAACTGGACAGAGAATGAGTTTGATGAATTGACAGAAGTACGCTTCAGAAGGTGGGTAATAACAAACTCCTCTGAGCTAAAGGAGCATGTTCCAGCCCAATGCAAGGAAGCTAAGAACCTTGAAAAAAGTTAGAGGAATTGCTAACTAGAATAATCAGTTTAGAGAAGAATATAAATTACCTGATGGAGCTGAAAAACACAGCACTAGAACTTCATGAAGCATACACAAGTTTCAGTGGCCAAATCAATCAAGCAGAAGAAAGGATATCAGAGATTAAAGATCAACTTGATAAAATAAAGCATGAAGACAACATTAGAGAAAAAAGAATGAAAAGGAATGAACAAAGCCTCCAAGATATACAGGACTACGTGAAAAAACCAAACCTATGTTTGATTGGTGTACCTGAAAGTGACGGGGAGAATGGAACCAAATTGGAAAACACACTTCAGGATATCATCCAGAAAAACTTCCCCAACCCAGCAAGACAAGCCAACATTCAAATTCAGGAAATACAGAGAACACCACAAAGATATTTCTTTAGAAAAGCAACCCCAAGACACATAATTGTCAGATTCACCAAGGTTAAAATGAAGGAAAAACTGTTAAGGGCTGCCAGGGAGAAAGGTCAGGTTACCCACAAAGAGAAGGCCATCAGACTAACAGCGGATATCTCTGCAGAAATCCTACAAGCCAGAAGAGAGTATTCAACATTCTTAAAGAAAATAATTTTCAACCCAGAATTTCATATCCAGCCGAACTAAGCTTCCTAAGTGAAGGAGAAATAAAATCCTTTACAGACAACCAAATGCTAAGAGATTTTGTCACCACCAGATCTGCCTTACAAGAGCTCCTGAAGGAAGCACTAAACATGGAAAGGAACAACCAGTACCAGCTACTGCAAAAACATACCAAATTGTAAAGACCATTGACACTATGAAGAAGCTGCATCAACTAATGGGCAAAATAACCAGCTAGCATCATAATGACAGGATCAAATTCACACATAACAATATTAACCTTAAATGTAAATGGGCTAAATGCCCCAATTAAAAGACATAGACTGGCAAAATTGATTAAAGAGTCAAGACCCATCAGTATGGTGTATTCAGAAGACCCATCTCACATGCAAAGACACACACAGGCTCAAAATAAAGGGATGGAGGAAGATTTACCAAGCAAATGGAAAGCAAAAAAAAAAAAAAAGCAGGGGTTGCAGTCCTAGTCTCTCATAAAACAGACTTTAAACCAACAAAGATCAAAAAAGACAAAGAAGGGCATGGTAAAGGGATCAATTCAACAAGAAGCGCTAACTATCCTAAATATATATGCACGCAATACAGGAGCACCCAGATTCATAAAGCAAGTTCTTAGAGACGTACAAAGAGACTTAGACTCCCACCCAATAATAGTGGGAGACTTTAACACCCCACTGTCAGTATTAGACAGATCAACGAGACAAAAAATTAACAAGGATATTTAGGACTTGAACTCTGCTCAGGACCAAGTGGACCTAATAGACATCTATAGAACTCTCCACCCCAAATCAATAGAATATACATTCTTCTCAGTGCCACATTGCACTTATTCTAAAATTGACCACAGAATTAGAAGTAAAAAACTCCTCAGCAAATGCAAAAGAACAGAAATAACAAACAGTCTCTCAGACCACAGTGCAATCAAACTAGAATTCAGGATTAAGAAACTCACTCAAAACTTCACAACTACACGGAAACTGAACAAACTTCTCCTGAATGACTACTGGGCAAATAACGAAATTAAGGCAGAAATATGTTAAGTTCTTTGAAACCAACGAGAACAAAGACACAACGTACCAGAATCTCTGGGACACAGCTAAAGCAGTGTTTAGAGGAAAATTTATAGCACTAAATGCCCACAGGAGAAAGCAGGAAAGATCTAAAATCAACACTCTAACATCACAATTAAAAGAATTAAAGAAGCAAGAGCAAACAAATTCAAAAGCTAGCAGAAGACAAGAAATCAGAGCAGAACTGAAGGAGATAGAGACACAAAAAAACCCTTCAAAAAAATCAATGAATCCAGAGCTGGTTTTTTGAAAAGAGTCACAAAAAAGATAGACTGCTAGCCAGACTAATAAGGAAGAAAAGAGAGGAGAATCAAATAGATACAATAAAAAATGATAAAGGGGATATCACCACCAATCCCACAGAAATACAGACTACCATCAGAGAATACTACAAACACCTCTATGCAAATAAACTAGAAAATCTAGAAAAGAAATGGATAAATTCCTGGACGTATACACCCTCCCAAGACTAAACCAGGAAAAAGCAGAATCCCTGAATAGATCGATAACAAGTTCTGAAATTGAGGTAGTAATTAATAGCCTACCAACCAAAAAAAATCCAGGACCAGACGGATTCACAGCTGAATTCTACCAGAGGTAAAAAAAAAAAAAGGAGCTGATATCATTCCTTCTGAAACTATTTCAAACAACAGAAAAATATGGACTCCTCCCTAACTCATTTTATGAGGCCAGCATCATCCTGATACCAATACTTGGCAGAGACGCAACAAAAAAAGAAAATTTCAGGCCAATATCCCTATGAACATCAATGCGAAAATCCTCAATAAAATACTGGCAAACTAAATCCAGCAGCACATCAAAAAGCTTATCCACCATGATCAAATCAGCCTCATCCCTGGGATGCAAGGCTGGTTCAACATACACAAATCAATAAACATAATCCATCACATAAACAGAACCAATGACAAAAAACACATGATTATCTCAATAGATGCAGAAAAGGCCTTCAATAAAATTCAACATCTCATCATGCTAAAAACTCTCAATAAACTAGGTATTGATGGAATGTATCTCAAAATAATAAGAGCCCTTTATTACAAACCCACAGCCAATATCATACTGAATGAGCAAAACCTGGAAGCATTCCCTTTGAAAACCAGCACAAGACAAGGATGCCCTCTCTCACCACTCCTGTTCAACATAGTAGTGGAAGTTCTGGCCAGGGCAATCAACCAAGATAAAGAAATAAAGGGTACTCAAATAGGGAGAGAGGAAGTCAAATGGTCTGTTTGCAAATGATATGATTTTCTATTTAGAAAACCCTGTCGTCTCAGTCCAAAATGTCCTTAAGCTGATAAGCAACTTCAGCAAAGTCTCAGGATACAAAAATCAATGTGCAAAAATTGCAAACATTCTTATACACCAATAATAGACAAACAGAGAGCCAAATCATGAGTGAACTTCCATTAACAATTACTACAAAGATAATAAAATACCTAGGAATACAACTTACAAGGGATGTGAAGGACCTCTTCAAGGAGAACTATAAACCACTGCTCAAGGAAATAAGAGAGGACACAAACAAATGGAAAAACATTCCATGCTTATAGACAGAAAGAATCAATATTATGAAAATGGCCATACTGCCCAAAGTAATTTATAGATTCAATGCTATCCCCAACAAGCTACCATTGATTTTTTCTTCACAGAATTAGAAAAAACTACTTTAAATTTCATGTGGAACCCAAAAGGAGCCCATATAGCCAAGAGAATCCTAAGCAAAAAGAATAAAGCTGGAATCATCACACTACCTGACTTCAAACTATATTATGAGGCTACAGTACCCAAAACAACATGCTACTGGTACCAAAACAGATATATAGACCAATAGAACAGAATGGAGGCCTCAGAAATAATGCTACACATCTACAACCATCTGATCTTTGACAAACATGACAAAAACAAGCAATGAGGAAAGGATTCCCTATTTAATAAATGATGTTGGGGAAACTGGCTAGCCATATGCAGAAAACTGAAACTGGACCCCTTCCTTACACCTTATACAAAAATTAACTCAAGATGCATTAAAGATTTAAATGTAAGACCTAAAACCATAAAAACCCTAGAAGAAAACCTAGGCAATACCATTCAGGACATAGGCATGGGCAAAGGCTTCATCACTAAAACACCAAAAGCAATGGCAACAAAAGCCAAAATTGACAAATGGGATCTAATTAAAGAACTCCTACACAGCAAAAGAAACTATCATCAGAGTGAACAGGCAACCTACAGAACGGGAGAAAATTTTTGCAATCTATCCATCTGACAAAGGGCTAATATCCAGAATCTGCAAAGAACTTAAACAAATTTACAAGAAGAAAACAACCCCATCAAAAAGTGGGCAAAGGACATGAACAGACAATTCTCAAAAGAAGACATTTATGCGGCCAACAAATGTATGAAAAAAAGCTCACCATCACTGGTCATTAGAGAAATTATAGACACACTCAAGCAAAAAGCAATAAATTGACAAAGATTGACCGTGAGATAACAGAGATGATGCAATGAGCACACAAGAATTTTCAAGTAGATATTATAGCTATGCTCAAGAACGTTTTAAACATTCATATGAATAAATAAATATGAAATTTTAAGAAAAACCAAACTATTAAAAAAGGATCAACTGAAAATTCTAGAACTAAAATGTGCAATATCTACTATTTTTAAAAAAATTGGAGAATTTAATAAAGATGGCATAAGAAAAAAGTCAGTAAAAGTAGATCAACAGTAGTTATGCAATTAATAAACACAAGAATAAAAAGACTTGCCAGAATTGCCTGTACAACAGTAATCTCCTTTCTGCCTTGAAAACCTAGATTTTTTTTAAAAACTATCAGGCAGCATCATGTTCAGGAATGGTGCAGCCAGAGAAGCATGACTATTTTGGGCTAATATGTTAACATCATCTCCTTTGTAATTGATGTTTTAGAGATAGGCTTATGACCTAGTTCTGGAAAATGAGAATGAGAATGAATGAGCTGGGGCTTCTGGGAATGTTTCTCGCTCTGAAAAAGAGCAATAAACAGGTACACGACCTATGTTCCTGCCTCTTGAAGTGCAAGGATTTGATTTCTGGAGCTGCAAGCATACCAACAATAGCCAGGAAAAAGCAAAAAAACAAAACAAAACAGCAAAAGCCTGGTGTCCTTGATGACTTTTCTGAACCTTGAAACCACCAAACTATGGACTTATTATGTGAGATAATATATACTTCACCATACAGTACACATTAAGGTTGCATTTTCTCTAAATTGTATCCAAGGAATCCTTGCTGACAGCAAAACTTACTCAAGGCCTACTTCCCTAAGAGTTCACTGAGTCCCGTGATCACATAAGGTGACAACTTCTTCCTTTGAGCCAGGACTTTTTCTTTTGAACACATGTCCTACTTTGTCTTGAATAGTCAGGTTTGTCTTTTTCCAGCATAATTATTAATTACATTCCCTTTTACTCTCAAAAAAAAAAAAAACTGCATTTGGAGGAAACTTTTAAAATCTCCGTATCTATTTTATTTTGACCCTTCTAACAGTTTCATTTTAGATTATCTTCTGCTTATTTATGTACTCCCCACTAAATGACAGGGCAAGAACTTGTATTTTTTTGTTGTTATATATCCCCACAACAATGAGTGAACATATTTGGCATCAAAATTTAGCAAAAGGTCTGTCACATAGTTGAATATTAAAAGAAAAGGTAAGTAGAACTGAAACAGAAATGATACATATTCCATATAATTCAACCACAATTGTTACTCTTCTCAAATTATATATTTGAGAAGAGTAACATATTCTTATTTCATAATGTATTCACTATAGATGTGCTGACATTTTCACGAAAGTGAATGTTCTCCTAACTAAGGCCTACACAATTGCAGACATGCTGGAAAAACATAAGTGGGATGGAATTAAAACACTAAAACCTGGGGTTGGCACAGCAGGGTCAGGGGCCAGAAGAGGCCCGGAAGAGGACGGAAGATAAGGAGAGTTAGAGGAGCTGGTTGAGGAGCCGTGGCAGGAGTGTGTCCATTCCCTTGAGGTTGTGCTTTGGTTATTACACCCTTAGGTCTGCTTCATCCCACTAAGAAAAAAATGTACATCACACTCATTTTCCATTCTATAAGAAGGACATTATGAGAATTTCTGACAATGAGAACTGGTTTTTATTCAGAGAGAATTAGAATAAATGGAATCTCTGATTCCAGTCTTCCAACAGTGTCTTACCTTCAAAAAGTCAAAGA
Organism: Colobus angolensis palliatus; assembly: GCF_000951035.1. NCBI lineage: Eukaryota > Metazoa > Chordata > Mammalia > Primates > Cercopithecidae > Colobus > Colobus angolensis. The sequence continues at coordinate 257,232 of NW_012115999.1, forward strand.
AAAGTATAAAAGTATAAAAGAATTCTCATATTCTAAGAATGCAATAGAAAATGGTTTCACTTCCACTTGTTATATGTGTTTTTACCCTCTCCATTTTCCTTTTTAAAATATTATAACATTTATTAAAATTGCTTAATAAAATAACATGAGAAAACACATACAACATATTGTTAATGTTAACAGCAGGTTATAAAAAAGAATATGCAGCCTGCTTTTAAGGTTGTTTTGTTTTGTTTTGTTTTGTTTTAGACGGAGTCTCGCTCTGTCACCAGGCTGGAGTGCAGTGGTACAATCTTGGCTCACTGCAACCTCCACCTCCCAGGTTCAAGCGATTCTCCTGCCTCAGCCTCCCAAGTAGCTGGGATTACAGGCACGCAACACTATGCCTGGCTAATTTTTGTATTTTTAGTAGAGACAGTTTCACCATGTTGGCCAGGATGGTCTCGATCTCCAGATCTCGTGATCCGCCCACCTCGGCCTCCCAAAGTGCTGGGATTACAGGCATGAGTCACCACTCCCAGCCTAAGTTTTTATTATAGGTAGTATATGCATAAAAATATGTCAAAATATCAACAGTTATACCTGAAATTATGGGTGACTTTCATTTCCTCCTTTGGGCTTTTCTGAATGTCCCAAATTTTCTACAATGAATATGTGTTATTTCTACAATCAAGAAAAAAACGAATTCAAAGTTAAAGAAAAATTGCTGTTTAGTAAGTAAGGTACCCTTAGGTCTTTGAGACATTATTCTTAATATATCTAAAAGTTGCCACCTTTATCATGACTTAGTGATTCAACTTTAAATCACTTGTAGGATTACACAGCGTCTTAGAAGAAAACAAGGGAGGATTTAAATTGGCTACTAGGCTACTGGTGGGTCCTCTGGAAAAACTTAGGACCCAGAGGTTAGAGGGTACTTAGGTCGATGCAGATTGATTTACTATTGATTCAAACTTATGACATGAATTTCTAATGGGGATGAAAGCTTTATTTTCAGTCTGCCCCCTCACCGCCACTAACAGACATCTGAAACTGAGGTATACTTGCCTACGGTTTCTACAGCAAGACTGTAGTACAGTGAGAAAGTCGCTATGATTCAAACAAATCTGAAGACGAACAGCCACAGTGACTTCTGTAAATAGACAGAAAAAGATAGTGACACACTAGAGAAAAAGAATGCTGAAGAGAAATATCTGTGTTTATGTCTGCAATGGCTTTGTTGTTTTGAAGACTGAAGTTGCAATAAGTCATATTATTTATTTATATGGCAAATTTGAGGATTTCTACACTGATGGCTAAATGAGGACAATTAGAGCAGAGTTTATTTTCAGAAAGGAGAGGGAATATGCGAACTAGGAATTAGGAATGCTTATTTTATTTGAAAAATTTGGAACACAACTGTGGAAAAAATCAAAGGAAATAAGGTATTACTGGATGAAGAAAATACTTGGATATTTATGCAGCTCACTTTAAATTAGTAGTTTTTCCTCACCATGGAAAATGAAAGAATAGCAGCCTTAGGAGATCGGATTAAACTAACTTTGTGTATGTGCAGTCCCTTTGTACCAAGATCTTTCAGGTATGTTACGTTAATCCTCACAACAACCCTACAAAGTAGATACCATTACCTCAGTGTACATCATTCTCACTGCCAAGAAGACTGCTCTTTCCATTAAAACATAGTACTTCTCCATAAAGATGCCTTACTAGCAGGAAGAACAAAGGGGTAAGACAAATGGATCACACTAGGCTTCCATGGTACAGCCCTAGAAATGATTAGACATAATATCCGGCATGTGCTAACAAATCCCAGAGGCATCCCCACGACTCAGATAAAGACTCCTACAACATAAGGGCTTAAAGCTTCGGCTGTATTCCTAGCAATGTTAGTGAAAAAACACAGAATAATCTTAAGGCTGTGTAAAGAAAGGAAAAGATAACTTAATTCTGACTCACCCAGTATTGCTTATTATCAACTCCCTTCAGGGCTCCTAGAGAGTCATTTATTTGGACAAGCATTGGGGATCTCCTTGTTTTTCTCATATTGTGAACAGCAAAGTTGTTTTATAAACGGTAGGAAAAATCTGGATGAAGCAGGATATAGGATGTAATATTTAGTGCTGAAATTCCCTCCTGAAGAAACCTTTCCTGGTGGGTGTAACATACCCTGCTTCAAAAGGTTCCTTGGGTTAAAAATCAGGCAATCTGGGTGAGTGCTCATGTGTTACAACTACTCTCTCCTGCTAGTAAACATGGGAGAAGAAGGGTGAATGCTTCACAATCCACAGTTCTCAAGTGAAGTTTGCTTTCTTCCCATAGGTGATGCCCAATACTGAGAACCGATTTTTGATGGAGACTTTGGGGAGAGATGAATAAAACCTGGAGAATCAAGAAACTGAAATTCTACATTTGTATAGCAAAGAAAAAACCAGAGGTAACAGAAGCCCCTGATGTTTCCCTAAGCTCCCTTCCACACACCAGGCATTACTTCTGTCTTTCTTTTTCTTGTGTGATGCTGCCGGATGCTCTACAGTGCTTCCTATCAGCACTGCTAAGCTTGACCACATTCTAAATGGCGGGTTCTAGAATCTTTTTGCAATAACTGAGGCTGTATCAGTATGTCTCCTGATGATGAATATAAGTGTTAGATTCATTGGTGGACATAAGAACACTAAATGGCATTGTATTAATCTATGTAATATGATATAACAAAAAGCCCCTCTCCAATTTCCTGTCCAATGTGTTTTATTTCATACTTGGTTTTTAGAGAAAACTGTCCATTCTACACATTTTTGCCATTATTACCTTCCAAGAAAAATGTGAAAACACTATTTCTGATATATATAATAGTAACATATAGGTTAATTAAAAATTGTTTGGAAAATATGGAGAAGATAAATTATTAGTGCCCTAAGTCTCACATTCCAGAGAAAACCACAGTTAACATTTTGGTGTTGTTTCTTCAGACACATAAGTACAAAATTGCAATCATTTATATTATTAGAAACTTCTTTCTTTTTTAATATTATATATGTGCATTGCCCCTTGTCCTTACTATATTCCAAGACTACAATCTGCAGTGGTGGTACTATCTGACAGATTAAATAGTCTCACATGTATACCATGCCCATCACATGCCAGAAAGTCAGCATTCTAGAAGAAAAACTTAGAGCAACTGTGAAAGCAAGATTGAACTTGAAATATGATAGTACATGCAATGATATTTTTTCTATTGTTGGATCATTCAGGGGAAGATGTTAAATAATAATGCATTTTTGAATGACTCTTAGGAAAATGCCTCCAATGTCTCACCATTTGTAATTATACTGACCAATTGTTAAAGAGAAATAATCTTCATTATCTTAATGAATTATTCTCCTAAGCTTAGATTACTGAGACATTTTACTAAGAGTGAATGTTGTATTCTATCAAACACTTTTTGGCATCTAGTTAGATGACAATGTATTTTACTTTTGTTACCTATTTGCTTCATATATTGATAGATTTCTAATTTGGAATTCCATGTATTAATAAAAACAAATGACATTATTTTAGTGTACAGTTTGGATGTACTCTGTATTTCTGTATATGTATTTCATAAATTGGATTGATCATAGTTTTATTGAGAGTTTTCAGTAAAAGGCTATCTTAGGTTGGTAAAATAATTTGCAAAGTGTACTATTAACTTTTTTTTACATGAGAATAAGTTACATAGCACATAAATTATTTGTTTCTTATAAGTATAAAATAATTATCAAAACCATTCTTTACCCAGTGTCCATTTTGGAAGTGTAGTACTCACAGCGGGACCCCATTAGGTATCACACAGTATATATAGCATGGTATGTGTGCAATAAACCAGTAAGTGAAGGTTGCTGTGGGGGCAAAAAGCACATCGTAGGGGCACCTACTCAAAGAGGTGAAAAAGTTTTCCTAGAAAATATCTAAATTGAGAGAAGTCCTTCCAGCTTAAGAAAAAAGCATGTACAAATGAATGGAGAAGAAGGCAGTATTTGGGGAAGGGAAAAAAAAACTCAGCATGCTCATTGCAGAGCATCGCGGGTGTCAATAGGAACTTTGGAATTTCTACATTAGAGGGGCCTAGGGATGACAATGTGGTCGGAGAATGAGCTGGGGGCTTTTCTTGAAGTTGTGTTGCATAGCAGGCATACTGTTTTTTCTCAGACCGTATTTCTCTGCTTACGTGTCTTTTGTGGGGAAGCTGGTGAATATTATTGGGAAGCAAACCTACTCAATAATGCTTTCCTTGACATTATCATGAGAGAAGAAATGGCTGAAGTGGAGAGAAAAAAAGGGGACCAAAGGAGTTTTGTGATAGGTTAATGGTTTTTTTGTGAAGTTATTTTTGTCTTCTCTTCTTCACCCTTAATTCTGGAAAAATATGCTCCCTTACCTGGGACCTTTTTTGAACAGAGAAAATGACAGTCATTTCTTCTTCACCCGTTTCTCCTCAACCACCTCACTCCAGGATAGAAGTATTAAGGTTAGTACACTTTCTTTAACAGTAAAAATTGGCTCCTTTTCCTTCTCCTTCTTCTTTTCTCCTTCTCTCCCTTCACAACAACTATCTTCCAACAAATTAAAACTGCTGCCTTAACTGATTTCTTTGTGGAAATAAGTCCATGTGCCAATGTGACTAGAAACAGGAAAGGACGTGTGGAAGAAGGAAATATTTTCTAATATACTAAGACAGTGGTACCATCATCTCTTTCTTCAACTTTACTAAAATCACTGTTCAGATGATATTGTCTAAGAGGAAGAGAAATGATACGGAAAAGGAATGAAAAGGAAATAACTTTCCTGTATTGTCCCTTATAGGAAGATAGGAATGCTGCTGTCTATGACCAGACAAGAAATAAGCCCCTCATCCAGGTCTTCAAGCTCTTTGGATACAGAAAGGCCAGAGAAAATGTGTGGTTTGGGGCAAGGAGATGATCAGCAAGAAATATTTTCATTTATCACGAAAACCCAGGGAACTCTAGCTATGACAGAGATAGGCTAACAAAGCTACACACATAGTATACAAAGTATCCTTTACATAGTAAGTCCATACTTTTGTTGGGCACTTAACAGAATAAACATGAAACAAATGCAGGATGGCTGCGTTTTTTGTTTTTTTGTTTTTTTTTGTTTTTTTTTTTTTTTTGAGAAGGAGTCTGTCTCTGTTGCCCAGGCTGGAGTGCAGTGGCGCAATCTCGGCTCACTTCAAGCTCTGCCTCCCAAGTTCATGCCACTCTTCTGGATGGCTGAGTTTTTAATGACATGGGGCTAAAGTTATAAGTAGGCAGAACTAGCAAAAGATGAGTCGGGATGGAAAAGGTAGAAAAGGCAGGTATTAGGACAATTAAAGATCCTGAAATGCATACTGACTTGCAGAGTAAAAACAAAGGCTAGAGGATTCCAGGTGTGTGGCTGGTAGAAGCAAATGTGATAGTAAGAATTCTCATGTCATTGTTCTTGATTATGCTAATTCTCATAATTGTGAAATTGCCTGCTACATGTAGACAACCCAAAAGACCACATTACAGCGGGGTGCGGTGGCTCATGCCCTTAATCCCAGTACTTTGGGAGGCCAAGGCGGGTGGATCACGAGGTCAGGAGATCGAGACCATCCTGGCTAACATGGTGAAAACCCCGTCTCTACTAAAAAGACAAAAAATTAGCTGGGCGTGGTGGCAGGCACTGTAATCCCAGCTACTTGTGAGGCTGAGGCAGGACAATGGCATGAACCCGGGAGGCGGAGCTTGCAGTAAGCCGAGATCACGCCACTGTACTCCAGCCTGGGTGACAGAGCGAGACTCCGTATCAAAAAAATTCCAAAGGCTACAAGAAATAAAAGGCTGTGATCCAGCTTTCAGAGTTTACTAGCATATCATGTGTAATCAGAAATAAAACAAGCAAGTGATGCTTGTTATGTAAGTTTAACACAGCAAGAAACATTTATGTAATTGTCTCTTGCTTGGAATCAGTGTAGGAATCTGTGAGAAGTAGTATGGTCTAGTGGGTAAAAGGGTTGACTCTGGAGCCAGGCAACTGAATATTGGATTTTGGCTTTGGGATATGTTATCTCTGTGACCTTGTAAAAGTTACTTAAACTTTCCTTTGTGTCTGTTTCCTCTCTGTAAAATGGGAGTTAAATATGGTATCTGTGTCAGTAATTTGCACTGAAGATTAAGTGATTAATACATTCAATGTGCTTACAGCAGTGAAATGTGCTTACAAAGAAGTGCTCAATAAAAATTAGCCAGTATCAGTTCTGTCACACATGGAAGCTTCCTGGTCAAAATTTAAATTAATATGAAAGACCTAGGGATGTGTCCAAAGCACTAAACACAAAAATCGAAAGAGAAGTATATATTAATAAGTACTTGTAAATGATAAAAACTTGCCTGCAAAAGCATAAAATATGCATCAAAAAGGTAGAGAACAAAGAATAGAGAATTTAGGCCAATTGGAAAATTACAAAAGTTAAGAAGAAAGGTAACACTTGGTGACTAATACTAAAGGGTGAATTCTAGGCCCTAAAGAAAGCTGTACGTAGTAGCAGTCCAAGATCCGTAGTTCCTGGGAACTAAACACCAATGATTCCCAGACTCTTAACTAGTTAGATGTCCCCTTTGGATCAGAAAATTGTTCATGTTCCATCAATTATGCTCCCAAATTTCAATTCCCTTGCCCCAAAATTAAAAAGAAAAAAAAATTTCCTTCTGACCCAGTCGAGTAGACTTGAAAGTTACGATTTATAATATATATGAACATATATATACTTACTGCTATTTTGATTCAATCATCTCTTAATATATAATTTTAGATGACATGTTGGAACCAGCTACTATACCTGTGACCTAATAGATGTTATCTAAGTTACATCTCACAATAAACTACCAAAGAGTTATAGCTTTCCCCCCATTTTCCTAGCTGAAACTAGTAGCTTAGCTAGCTTAGACTCAAAAATGTTAAGTAACTTGAAGGTCATAGTGAGGATAACTGGCATGGTTCAAAATCTCCATGATACTTTAAATTAGATACATCTTTATAAAAATAAATCTTTCAAAATAATCATCAATAGAGATTCTTATGTACCCACCTTTGAAAGTAGTTTGTCCCTAAATATTATGTAATTAGAGGACTGGCACTTCCCAGTATAGCCTCTGCTACTGTGTGATACTAAAAAGTATTAGGCCGGGCGCAGTGGCTCCCATCTGTAATCCCAGCACTTTGAGAAGCCAAGGTGGGTGGATCACGAGGTCAAGAGATGGAGACCATTTGGGTCAACATGGTGAAACCCTGTCTCTACTAAAAATACAAAAAATTAGTTGGTCGTGGTGGTGCGCGCCTGTAGTCCCAGCTACTCAGGAGGCTGAGGCAGGACAATCACTTGAACCTAGGAGTCAGAGGCTGCAGTGAGGCAAGATTGTGCCACTGCACTCCAGCCTAGGTGACAGAGTGAGACTCCATCTCAAAAAAAAAAAAAAAAAAAGTAGTGATCTCAGTGCCTTTTTTATCATTAGCAAAGTTAATAGCCCTGCTCTTGTTGATGCCAGGGCATGTTCTAAGAATAAAACAAAATGATGAACGTGAAAGTTATTTGATAACTCTACATCAAAAATTCAAATTTTCCTGACTCATGTTCTTTTGTAAACTCTGTAGATGACATGAACACATGGAGACAAGAAATTACTCTGCGGTGACTGAATTCTTTCTGGTGGGGCTTTCCCAATATCCAGCGCTCCAGCTTTTTCTGTTCATGCTCTGCCTCATCATGTACATGATAATCCTCCTGGGAAACAGCATCCTCATCAGGATCCTGGATTCTCGCCTCCATACCCCCATGTATTTCTTTCTTGGAAACCTCTCATTCTTGGACATCTGTTACACATCATCATCCATTCATCCAATGCTTATTATATTTAATAAGCATTATTACCCACCACCAGTCCCTCTCCACACTACTCAGCTGATGCTTTCTGGAAGATGACACCTCCTGGCAGGAGGCCAACCAGCACAAAAATAGAGCATTAAACCACTAAAGCTAAGGACCCTCATTGAGTCCATTGCACCCTCTGCCCCTTCACCAGGACAGGCACTGGTATCCATGGCTGACAGACCCATAGATTTCTGAGAGAAAATCCATCTCCTTCATTGACTGTGCTCTGCAGATGGTTGTGTCCCTTGGCTTGGGCTCCACTGAGTGTGTCCTCCTGGCTTTAATGGCCTATGACTACTATGTGGCCATCTGCAACCCACTGACGTACTCCATCACCATGAAGAGAGTGCTGTATGTGCAAATGGCTGCATGATCCTGGACCACAGGCTGTCTGAATTCCTTAGTGCAGACAGTCCTGACAATGGTGTTGCCTTTCTGTGAGAATAACATAATCGATCATCTTACCTGTGAGATCCTGGCTCTTCTTAAAGTCATATGCTCACATATCTCCATGAATGTGTGTATAATGACAGTGGCAAGTATTGTTTTATTGGTGATTCCTCTTCTGTTAATTTTTCTCCTATGTGTTTATTCTCTCTTCCATCTTGAGAATTAATTCTGCTGAAGGAAGAAAGAAAGCCTTTTCCACCTGTTCAGTGCACTTGACTATGGTCATCTTATTCTATGGTTCAGCCCTTTTCATGTACATGAAGCCCAAATCAAAGTTCACAAAAGCATCTGATGAAATCATTGGATTGTCTTATGGAGTGATCACCCCAATGTTGAACCCCATCATCTACAGCCTGAGGAATAAGGAGGTAAAAGAAGCTGTGAAGAAAATCCTCAGCACTTGCATCTGTGGAAAATATGAAAGGCCTTGAGGCATGTGATGTTCTCAACAAGGGATCAGATCAGGTGTTTTGTATTCACAGATAAAGTCACAGAATCTGATATAAAGAGAGTGTGTATGTTTGTAAAGACAACTTTGGGATTTCCATTCCTTTCATCACAGAATGCTCATGTACGCCTTCTGAATTAAGTGTTGTGTGCAGAGTTTCAAGCTGTAGATGTCTATGCTCATTGATCCCATACAGGAATAAGGTTTTTCATCAAGATAAATCTCAGTTTACTCTATCTCTTTCTTTCTTATGCATTTTTCTCTCCCTCTTCTCTATCTCCTCCTCTTTCTTGACCTTCCTCCTCTTCCCTTCTTCACCTACTTCCTTTCTCTTTCTTCCTTCTACCTTCTCAGTCTCCTTTATCTGTCATTTTGAATAGAACATCTATTGCTTTGTTGTACCGCATCCCTTCTTCTGGTAAAATAATATATCTTTTTTTTTTTGATATATCAACAGTCCTTTCCTCTGAGTCCATGTAGTCTGCATGGGACTAACTCAACCTTCTGGATATAGTGGTAGATGCTGAACAAAAGCCTAGCCAATAAAAAAGCAAATCCCTTTCGCTACAGTGACTCATTCAGGGTAGCAAGTGAGCCAAGTCAGGCTAATCAAACTCAACCCAAGAATGCTGTCCCACTAGGGAAAGAAAAAAAAAGGCACTCTTTCCACTAGGGTTGCTTAACTGGAGAAATGTGAGCCTGGAGCCAATCTTTGGCCATATGAGGAGAGAGCCTAACTGAGATGCAAAGGTGAGTTCAGAAGGAGAGAGAAGATGTCTGATGCTGTTAGCTCCTCGATTCAGCTGTGTCTAAAGTCATTTTCACATTCTTTTTAGTTCATGAGTCAATAAATTATCTTTATATGAAAAGCTAATTTTAACATGAGGGGGATCATGGCAGATGGGAGGCAAGACTAGATTGCAGCTCCGGACACAGCAGCATGCAGAGGCTTACACTATGAATGTTAGCTCCAAATCGACTGTATGAACAAACCAGCAATCCCGAGATGACCCACAGACCCTCTGAAGGAAGAGGACTGCTCCTGCAGGACCCAGGAGATGCCCCAATAATGTGGGTGCCCCAACTACAGAAATGGGAAAGGGAGACCCTCCTCTCCCAAACACACATCCCCACTGGAGAAGCTGAAGGTTTGTTTGCAGAAGTTTCTGATTTTACCTGGAGCTGACCTCAGAGAGCCGAGCGAAATACAGGTGTAGAGGAAGCGCAGAAAGCCCCAGGAGCTCACTGGGTCCCGCAGCAGCCCATTCCTGCCTGGCACCACAGGGATCCATCAGAAGGGTGGCCAGAGAACCATAGAGTAAAACACCACAGGGACGAGGAATTCTCTAACTGAACTTTGTAACAATTTGGGACGAGAAGCCTTCTGGCCAGAACTCAGGGGAGAGTAGGAATCAGGTGTGCAGACTTCACAGGCAGGGGAAGATCTAAAACCCTTTTCTCTCGCAGCTGGGAGGCAGATAGCCTCAGGCAAGTTTTCAAGCCTGTCTCACCCTCTGCCTGGACACAGACTCAGGGCTGTTGGGGGTGGCGGGGGCAAGGTGGGAGTGAGACCAGCCCTTCAGTTTGCATGGGAGCTGGGTGACTGCCAGCCTTACCCACTTTCCTGACAACCTGCATGACTCAGCAGAGGCAGCCATAATCCTCCTAGGTACACAACTCCAGTGACGTGGAAATCTCACCTCCATCCCCTAGGGCAGCTGCAGCAAGACCCACCCAAGGAAAGTGTGAGCTCAAATGTGCCTTGCCCTGCCCCCACCTGATGGTCCTTCCCTGTTGACCCTGGTAGTGGAAGACAAAGGGCATATAATCTTGAGAGGTCTAGGGCCCCGCCCACCACCGGTCCCTCTCCACACTACTCAGCTGATGCTTTCTGGAAAAATGCCACCTCCTAGCAGGAGGCCAACCAACACAAAAATAGAGCATTAAACCACCAAAGCTAAGGACCCTCATGGAGTCCATTGCACCCTCTGCCCCCTCTCCAGAACAGGCACTGGTATCCATGGCTGATAGACCTATCGACAGTTCACATCACAGGACTCTGTGAAGACAACCCCCAGTACCAGCCCTGAGCTGTGTAGACTCGTTGGTTAGCTAGACCCAGAAGACAGACAATAAGCACTGCAGTTCGGCTCACAGGAAGCCACATCCATAGGAAAAGGGGGAGAGTACTACATCAAGGGAACACTCCATGGGACAAAAGAATGCGAACAACAGCCTTCAGCCTGAGACCTCTCTGACAGAGCCTACCCAAATGGGAAGGAACCAGAAAACCAGCCCTGGTAATATGACAAAACAAGGCTCTTCAACACCCCCCCACAAAAAAATCACACTAGTTCACCAGCAATAGATCCAAACCAATAATAAATTCCTGATTTACCTGAAAAATAATTCAGGAGGTTAGTTATTAAGCTACTCTGGAAGGGACCAGAGAAAGGCAAAGCCCAATGCAAGGAAAAAAAAGAAAAAAGATACAAGAAGGGAGAAATATTCATGGAAATAGATAGCTTAAAAAAATCAAAAATTTAGGAAACTTTGGACACACTTTTAGAAATGCAAAATGCTCTGGAAAGTATCAGAAATATAACTGAACAAGTAGAAGAAAGAAATTCAGAGCTCAAAGACAAGGTCTTCAAATTAACCCAATCCAACAAAGACAAAAAAGAATAAGAAAATATGAACAAAGCCTCCAAGAAGTCTGGGTTTATGTTAAACTACCAAACCTAAGAATAATCGGTGTACCTGAGGAATAAGAGAATTCTAAAAGCCTTGAAAACATATTTGGGGGAATAATCAAGGACAACTTCCCCAGCCTTCTGAGAGAACCAGACATCCAAACATAAGAAGCACAAAGAACACCTGGGAAATTCATTGCAAAGAGATCTTCACCTAGGCACATTGTCATCAGGTTATCCAAAGTTAAGAAGGAAAGAATCTTAAGAGCTATGAGACAGAAGCAACAGGTAACCTATAAGGGAAAATCTATCAGATTAACAGCAGCTTTCTCAGCAGAAACCTTATAAACTAGAAGAGATTGGGGACCTATCTTCAGTCTCTTCAAATAAAACAATTATCAGCCAAGAATTTTGTATCCACCAAAACTAAGCATCACATATGAGGGTAAGATAGTCGTTTTCAGATAAACAAATACTGAGAGAATTCACCATTACCAAACCACCACTACAAGAAATGCTAAAAGGAGCTCTAAATATTGAAACAAATCCTGGAAATACATCAAAACAGAGCCTCTTTAAAGCATAAATCACACAGGACATATAAAATGAAAATACAA
>NW_012115999.1:269643-274595 GCF_000951035.1 Colobus angolensis palliatus
AGCAAAAACAAAAAACAAAACCAAAGTACACAGGCAACAAATAGCACAATGAAAGCAATGGTACCTCACATTTCAATACTAACGGTGAATGTAAATGGTCTAAATGCTTTACTTAAAAGATACAGAACCACAGAATGGAAAAGAACTCACCAACCATCTGCTGCCATCAGAAGACTCAACTAACACATAAGGACTCACATAAACTTAAAGTAAAGGGGTGGGAAAAGGCATTTCATGCAAATGTACAGCAAAAGCAAGCAGGGGTAGCTATTTCAGACAAAACAAACTTTAAAACAACAGTGGTTAAAAGAGACAAAGAGGAACAGTACATAATGGTAAAAGGCCTTGTCCAAAAGGAAAATATCACAATCCTAAACATATATGCACCTAACACTGGAGATCCCAAATTTATAAAACAAGTACTATTAGACCTAAGAAATGAGATAGCAGCACAATAATAGTAGGGACTTCAATACTCCACTGACACCACTAGACAAGTCGTCAGGACAGAAAATCAACAAAGAAACAATGGATTTAAACTATACCTTGGAACAAATGGACTTAACAGATATATACAGAACATTTCATCCAACAAACTCAGAATACACATTCTATTCAACAGCGTATGGAACTTTCTCCAAGATGGACCATATAATAGACCATAAAACAAGCCTCAATATATTTAAGAAAGTTGAAATTATATCAAGCACTCTCTTGGACCACAGTGGAATAAAACTGAAAATCAATTCCAAAAGGAACCTTCAAAACCATGTAAATACATGGAAATTAAATAGCCTGCTCCTGAATGTGCATTGGGTCAAAAATGAAATAAAGATAGAAATTTAAAAATTCTTCCAACTGATGACAATAATGACATAACCTATAAAATAAAAACCTCTGGAATACAGCAAAGACGGTGCTAACAGGAAAGTTCATAGCCCTAAATGCCTACATCAGAAAGTCTGAAAGAGCACAAACAATCTAAGGTCACACCTCAAGCAACTAGAGAAACTAGAACAAACCAAACCCAAACCCAGCAGAAGAAAGGAAATAACCAACATCAGAACAGAACTAAATGAAATTGAAATGAAACAAAACAAAACACAAAAGATACATTAAACAAAAACCTGGTTCTTTGAAAAGATAAATAAAATTGATGAACCATTAGCAAGATTACCCAAGAAAAGAAGAGAGAAAATCCAAATAACCTTCCTGAGAGATGAAACAGGAGATATTACAACGGATACCACCGAAATATGAAAGATCATTTAAGGCTATGAACACTTTTACGCACATAAACTAGAAAACCTACAAGAAATGGATAAATTCCTGAAAAAATACAACCTTCCTAGCTTAAATCAGGAAGAATTAAATACCCTGAACAGATCAATAACAAGCAGCAAGATTGAAATGGTAATTTAAAAATTACCAACAAAAAAAGTCCAGGACCAGACAGATTCACAGAATTCTACCAGAGATTCAAACAAAAAGTAGTACCTATCCTTTTGACACTATTCCACAAGAGAGAGAAAGAAGGAGCCCTCCCTAATTCATTATATGAAGCCACTATCACCCTAATACCAAAACCAGGAAAGGACATAACTAAAAAAGAAAACTACAGACCAATAGCCTTGAGGAACATAGATGCTAAAATCCTTAACAAAATACTAGCTAACAAAATCCAACAACATATCAAAAAGATGATCCACCATAATCAAGTGGGTTTCAGATCAGGGATGCAGGGATGGTTTAACATACTCAAGTCAATAAGTGTTATAACATAAACAAAATTACAAACAAAAATCACATGATCACCTCAATAGATGCAGAAAAAGCATTTGACAAAATCCAGCATCCTTTTATTATTAAAACTCTGCAAAATTGGCATATAAGGGATATACCTCAATGTAATAAAAGCCATCTATGACAAACCCACAGTCAATGTGATACCAAATGGGGAAGAGTTGAAAGCTCTCCCTCTGAGAACTGAACAAGACAAGGATGCCCACTGTCACCACTCCTCTTCAACATAGTACAGGAAGTCCTAACCAGAGCAATCAGACAAGAGAAAGAAATAAAGGGCATCCAAATCGGTAAAGAAGAAGTCAGACTGTCACTTGTTTGCTAATGATATGATTGTTTACCTTGAAAGCCCTAAGGACTCCTCTAGAAAGCTCCTTGAACTGATAAAAAGAATTCCACAAAATTTCTGGATACAAGATTAATGTACACAAATCAGTAGCTCTTCTGTACACCAACAGCAACCAAGCAGAGAATCAAATCAAGAACTCAACCCCTTTTACAATAGCTGCCAAAAAAATAAAATACTCAGGAACATACCTAACAAAGGAGTCGAAAGATCTCTACAAGGAAAACTACAAAACGCTGCTGAAAGAAATCATAGATGACAGCAACAAATGGAAACACATCCTATGTTCATGGATGGATAAAATCAGTATTGTGAAAATGACCATAAGCATGACAATGCTTATGCCAAAAGCAATGTACAAATTCAATGCAATCTCCATCAAAATACCACCATCATTCTTCAGTTATAAAAAACAATTCTAAAATTCATATAGAACCAAAAAAGAGCCCACATAGCCAAAGCAAGACTAAGCAAAAATAACATTTTATAATGTGACCTTATTAAACGTTTTGTTATGATGTATTTATTCAATGTGGCATCGTTTTTTAAAAGGAAGAAATGGGGACAAACTCTAACACTGTAGTTTACTAGGATTATAAACTTTAACCTATCAGAGTCTCCATTTCCCTTGATGTAAAATGTGGCATTTAGTCCCTAGCTTAAGGGGTCTTACAGGAATTGAATAAGAAAAAAAATGCAAAATGCCTTATTCAGTGCTTAACTAAATGTCATGCAACAAAAAATATACATTCCCCTTACCTTTCTCCATATATATCTATCTTGCCTAACAGACTGAGGGGGTTCCCTGAGGGAAAGATATGAAAGTAGTATGTACTTAAGAGTCCTTGGTACCCAGAACATTTATTGTAAATGTGTGTTGAATGAGTGAATGGGTGATTGTCTTTCTTATGCGAAGTTAAACCATTTTATTTGCCATTGCCTGAATAATCCTTACATTGCTGCATCTGCATTTTTGCTAACACCATTCTCTCCACCTAAAATTGCCATCACAGTAATCTACTATAAAAATTCAAGGTTCTCCTCAAAAAAAGTCTGCTCTGACTTTGAAGCCTTTTTAAATCATCCTAGCAAGACTCTACTTTATCTTCCTCTAAGTCAATTTCTTATACAATCTACTTAGGCTTTGGGGTGTTTATTATGTTTTTACTATGATTTTATATTTTTTATTCCTTCAATTATATATACAATATGTCTGTTATTTTATTCAAAGGTCATCAGACACAGAGGCTGTGAGTTATGTGTCCTTATAATACCACAAATGTTAACAGTGGGCTTCAATGAATAGATTCTTTGGATCACTGCATTTCGCTTTGTTGTATAAAGTCTATTTGTTTATTAAGAGAATTTTCTTTTCATAGAATATGAGGAATGTGACTGTGTTGTATGTAATACATATAGCTAGCAATAATCCTGCTTAAAATAATATTTCCTTTGTTGCATATATGGTTTTATTTATTCTGGGCATCAGAGGTTTGACTGTAACAGATCAGCAAAGTCCACCTAACCTAGTTACACAGATATAATCGGTGAACTACTTTTATTATGCTTACACTTTGACAATGACCAAAATAAAATATTAACTTATAGAACAGTGACTCCTATATATGTATCTCTA
Source organism: Colobus angolensis palliatus (assembly GCF_000951035.1). NCBI lineage: Eukaryota > Metazoa > Chordata > Mammalia > Primates > Cercopithecidae > Colobus > Colobus angolensis. The sequence goes on from NW_012115999.1 coordinate 273,429, forward strand.
GCCCTGAGATAAACACTCTAGTAGGCATTTGAAATATAATATGTCCAAAATAGAAACCTTGATTTTCCTATCCCCAAACTACTTCTCTTCCAAGTGTTCCCCATCTCAGGTAGTGGCATCAACATACACTCACATCCAATCCCCTAGTGAATTCTATCAGCTCTATATTCAAAATTTACTCTAAGTCTGACCACTTCCACTGTTACCGCCCTGGTCCAAGCCATCATCATCTCACGTAGGCTACTGCAATGGCTTCCCAAATCACACCCCCGACTCCCCTTTCGTTGTCCTACAATTCCTTCTCTGCACAGCAGCCAAAGTGTTTTTAGAAGAGCGTAAACTGAAGTTATAAAACAGGTAAAAACGAATTAATGCTGCTTTAAAAATTAGAACAGTGGCTGCCCATGTGGAGGAAGAGTTACGGCAGGTATCAATGGGAATGGGGAATGAGGGCACTTTTCTGAGGTCGTGTTAACGTTCTATATCTCAGTAGCAATTTGAGTGACAAAGGGATGTGTTTGTCAAAATTGAATAGTTAGGATTTTTGAATTTCATGTATATAAATTTTAAAATAAAAAACCACAAACAAATATTAAACTCTACTTAATGATACAATATCTGCAATGTACTTCAAAAGCATCCAAAATGAACATGAATTTAATGGGAGGATAGAGAGATGAATAGAAACATAGATATGAGGCTGGGTGCAGTGGCTCACACCTCTAATCCCAGCACTTTGGGAGACTGAGGTGGGTGGATTACCTGAGGTCAGGAGTTGGAGACCAGCCTGGCCAAGATGGTGAAACCCCATCTCTACTAAAAACACAAAATTAGCTGGGTATCGTGGTGCACACCTGTAATCCTAGCTATTCAGGAGGCTGAGGCAGGAGAATCGCTTGAACTTAGGAGGTGGAGGTCACAGCAAGCCGAGGTCGTGCCATTGCACTCCAGCCTGGGCAATAAGAGCAAAACTCTGGAAAAAAAGAAAGAAATGATATAAGCAAATCAAGTAAAATGTTAGTGGTAAAATCTAGTTGGTTGGTGTATGATGTTCAATGTAAAATTCTTTCAGTTTTGCTTTATGTTTGCAATTTTTCATAATAGAGTGTTGAAAAAACTATATAAAACCTGTCAAGATTTGTCAAAGATCAGATGGCTGTAGGTGTG
>NW_012115999.1:275515-282105 GCF_000951035.1 Colobus angolensis palliatus
GATCTCTTGACCTTGTGATCCACCCGCCTTGGCCTACCAGACTCACGCCTGGGATTACAGGCGTCAGTCACCTCGCCCAGCCCAAGAATGTCTTTTAAATGTGGAAATTAAAGACATACTTTTAAATAATTCACAAGTAAAAAAGAGCATGATAGACATTTCAAAATATGTATAACTTGAAAATAATTACCATAAAAATTTGTGAGACAAAGAAATACTGCAGTCAAACACATACACTAGAAAATACAAGAGATTAAAAATTAATACACTAAGAATCTGACTCAGAAAAAAAGGAAATGGCCTACATTCACCATATCCATTCAACAGAGTACTGGAAGTCCTAGCCAGATTGATCAGACAAATCAGAAAGGAATCCAAATCAGTAAAGAGGAAGTCAAATCGCTGCTGTTCACTGGTGTGATCGTATACCTAGAAAACTCTAAAGACTCATCCAAAAAGTTCACAGATGTGATAAATGAATTCGGTAAAGTTTCAGGATACAAAATAAATGTACAAATCAGTAGCATGCTACACACCAACAGCAACCAAGCTGAGAAACAAATCAAGAACTCCATACCTTTTACAACAGTTACAAAAAAAAAGAAATAAAATACTTAGAAATATTCCTAACCAAGGAGGTGAAAGATCTCTACAAGGAAAACTACAAAACATGCTGAAAGAAATCATCAACAACACGAACAAATTGAAACACACTCCATGCTCATGGATGGGAAGAATCAATACTATGAAAATGACCATACTGCCAAAAGCAATCTACAGATTCAATACAATTCCCATCAAAGTACCATTATTCTTCTTCACAGATCTAGGAAAAACCATCTTAAAATTCATACGGAACCAAAAAAGACCCCACGTAGCCAAGGCAAGAGTAAATAAAAAGAACAAATCTGGAGGCATCACATTACCCAATTTAGTTACCAAAACAGCATGGTACTGGTATAAAAATGGGCATGTAGGCAATCCAATTCACTGCCCGGGAGCATGAATGACTACTGTGAACCAAAAAGTGTAAAGTTGACTCATTAATTCCACTTACAGGGATGTACCCAACCACATATCTACAAAATTACTCATTGAAGCATTATTTATATACATGTGGGAATATTTAAGTATCAAAAGAGGAAAAAGGAACAAAGTTTCAATATGCTCAAATATTGGATTGTAAGAAAGCAATTAAAATGAGCCAACCAGCTCTAAACGGCTTATTTTTTTACCTTTGGCAAACCATCTAACTTCTTTAAGCTTCCTGTTTGCTGTGTGTTTTAGTCTAAAATGTAAATATCATCTTTACAAAGTGAAATGAAAGAGAGTAAGAAAGGACTTAAGTAAAAGGTACACTACATAACAGCATGTAAGAAATATCAGATATAATAAAATATGATCCCTTGTCAGTAAATAGGCATCACTGACATTCTCTGAGAAAAAAAGGGATGAGAACCAAACATATGATTTGAGAATATTAAGTAAATATTTATTAAAACCTTTAAAACCCTTTAAACCTTTAAAACCTTGCCTTTCGGGCAGCCAAGTAGGTATGAGAATTAACCAAAGGGGGTTCAGTTCTCAATAAACAGGTAATTATAAAAGAGACCTTAGTAATATGGATTAAGAAATACGCTTCATTCTAAAAACAAAAAAGAGAAAACAAAAAAACAACAAAGAGGCAAAGAACCAATTGTTTTTGTTTGTTTTTGAAACTCTCACCCAGGCTGGAGTGCAGTGGTGCATACTAGGCTCACTGCAACCTCCACCTCCTGGGTTCAAGCGATTCTCCTGCCTCAGCCTCCCAAGTAGCTGGGATTACAGGTGCCTGCCACCACACCTGGCTAATTTTTTGTACTTTAGTAGAGACGAGGTTTCACTGTGTTAGCCAGGATGGTCTCGATCTCCTGACTTCATGATCTGCCTGCCTCGGTCTCCCAGAGTGCTGGGATTACAGGCGTAAGCCACTGCACCCGGCCTCTTACAAATCTTGTAACATTGCTACAAGATTGATACACAATAACAAAGGCTAAATGAGGGGATGGATATCCCATCTTCCATGATATGATTATTACACATTGCATGCCTGTATCAAAACATCTTATGACCCCATTAATATATATACCTACTGTGTACTAACAAAAATTAAAAATTAAAAATGAATTTATACACAATTACACAATCATTCACATTTCCCGGGGCCTTTTCCAATCTGGAACCTTAATAAAAATTAAAAAGCTGAAGTTCAATTCAAGTAATCTCTAAATTGGCTGAACTGTTTCCTATGCTACTCATATTTTCACACCAGATGTGGGACACAAAATGATTTAAAATGTGAGGCAATATTGGTTAAGGGCAATGTAAGTAAATAGTATTTGTATTATCATAATGATTCAGGTAGTTAAAGAATACAAATGTTAATATGCATGTCATAATCTATAAGATTGTTTTAAAATCGGAAGTGAGACTTTACTCAATATAGCGAGCACCTCTAGTATTAGTGATGAAAGGACTACTGAGAATAAGTTTTACACTTTTGATCAAAAGCTTTAAATTTCAAAGCATTTTTTAAACAGTAAAAATGCATAATTCAGTCACTGAATAGCAAACAAGAGAAATTATTGAAGTAGATCAATCAAGACAATTAAATGGCAAAGACCATAAATCATATTTATCTTGGTTCAGAAGGAAAATATGTCTTGAGAAAAACATGCAGATTTAGATATCTCTGTGTTTAAAGTCTTTAACTTTCTTACAGGTAAATTGAAATTCTGGAAAAGATGTTAACTTGAAAAAACAGTTGAAATAGAGACAAGTAAAATAATTCTATATAAAAGGCACAAGGCAAACTCTATATTTCTTAGCTTTGGGTTAGGCTGGAAAATTTTACCACATTTTGAAACTAGTTATCTTACCATAACAGTGAAATTATTAAAAGTCCTAAGAATGATTGAGCAGACATATATAGTGTATGCAAAACTGCAATATGTTTCAATATGTGTGTATATTATGACATTAGTATTTGCTTTAAATCTCTTCTCTAAGATACTGAATTACGAAAGACAGAATTTACTTTATTCTTAATTAATTAATTAATTTATTTAGGAGACGGAGCTTCACTCTTGCTGCCCAGGATGGAGTGCAATGGCACAATCTCAGCTCACAGCAACCTCAGCCTCCCAGGTTCAAGCGATTCTCCTGCCTCAGCCTCCTGAGTAGCTGGGATTACAGGCACCCGACACAACCCCAGCTAATTTTGTATTTTTAGTAGGGATGGGGTTTCTCCATTGTTGGCAGGCTGGTCTGGAACTCCCAACTTCAGGTGATCCACCCACCTTGGCCTCCCAAAGTGCAGGGATTACAGGCATGAACCACCGTGCCCAGCCTCCTTTTTATTTTTATAATATAAAAAGAAAAATGATAATCATCAGAATAAACTTCTCTATATAGATACTTCAGAAGATACCTTCCTTTTTGTTCTTTTATGCCTGTCATTCAGTCTAGATTTTGCAGACTTATTTGGCAGGCACACTTAAAATCTCAAAATCTAAAACTTACAAAAAGTGGTTTTCAATAAATATTTTTAAATATTTTTAAATGTTTACAATAAAGTATATCACTTTAAAATTAACATATAAATATACAAGCATATTTATAAATAAGCAAAATGGTAAAATGAGTATCTAAAAGGAAATATGGAAGTTGGTCTAAGAATGTCATAATGCTTCCCACACAGACTATTTATTACAGTTTCTAATAAATGAAGCATAGTCTGTTCTTCATAATGAATAATCTTATTATATTTTAATATCATATAGCATACAGTGTTTATTTTCTAAAATGTTTTTCATAAAGTAAAAATGCCATCAATTAAAACAGAAGGCAAAAATCAATGGAATACTATCTTAGATTGTTTAAGCAAAAGCAATGAAAACTAGAATTCTGTATAAAACTATCTTTCAAGAGAGAAGGCAAAATAAAGACAATTTTGGAGAAAAACGATTTTTTTTAACACTCAGAAAACCCTTGAAAGAAACTGTCCCTTAATAAAATGAATGGAATGGAAATCACTTTTCATAGAAAATAAGGAAACTGATAAATACATGGGTAAATCCAAACTGTCACTGACTGTGAAAAAGAGAGAGAGAGCAATTAGGGGACTTAAAAACAAGATAAAAATGAAATCTGAGATACAAATAACTTGGAATATGATGACAGGGGTTAGAAATCAGAGATAAACATTTTGAAATCCTTCTACTATTCAGGAGGATTACAAATACATTAAGTAGAGATCGCATTAAGTTAAACACCCATCTTAAAAATTTCAACAATCTGTATGTGTGTGTGTAACTCTGCTCAAATAGTAGAAACTGTTTTAAAATCCAATGAAATGTTTATAAAACTAAGGATGCATTGGGAAAGAAAGCAAGTCTCATTGAATACCAAAGAATCGATATCATTCAAATCACAACCTATGTCCAAAATACAACATATTAGAAATTCATATTGAAAAAAGAAACTTGAAAAATGCCTCTTTTTTTTTTGAGACGGAGTCTCACTCTGTCGCCAGGCTGGAGGGCAATGGTGCAATCTCGGCTCACTGCAACCTCCACCTCCGAGGTTCAAGCAATTCTGCTTTAGCCTCCTGAGTAGCTGGGACTACAGGCGTGCACCACCACACCCAACTCATTTTTGTATTTTTAGTACAGACGGGGTTTCCTCATGTTGGCCAGGATCTCGATCTCTTGACCTTGTGATCCACCCGCCTTGGCCTACCAGACTCACGCCTGGGATTACAGGCGTCAGTCACCTCGCCCAGCCCAAGAATGTCTTTTAAATGTGGAAATTAAAGACATACTTTTAAATAATTCACAAGTAAAAAAGAGCATGATAGACATTTCAAAATATGTATAACTTGAAAATAATTACCATAAAAATTTGTGAGACAAAGAAATACTGCAGTCAAACACATACACTAGAAAATACAAGAGATTAAAAATTAATACACTAAGAATCTGACTCAGAAAAAAAGGAAATGGCCTACATTCACCATATCCATTCAACAGAGTACTGGAAGTCCTAGCCAGATTGATCAGACAAATCAGAAAGGAATCCAAATCAGTAAAGAGGAAGTCAAATCGCTGCTGTTCACTGGTGTGATCGTATACCTAGAAAACTCTAAAGACTCATCCAAAAAGTTCACAGATGTGATAAATGAATTCGGTAAAGTTTCAGGATACAAAATAAATGTACAAATCAGTAGCATGCTACACACCAACAGCAACCAAGCTGAGAAACAAATCAAGAACTCCATACCTTTTACAACAGTTACAAAAAAAAAGAAATAAAATACTTAGAAATATTCCTAACCAAGGAGGTGAAAGATCTCTACAAGGAAAACTACAAAACATGCTGAAAGAAATCATCAACAACACGAACAAATTGAAACACACTCCATGCTCATGGATGGGAAGAATCAATACTATGAAAATGACCATACTGCCAAAAGCAATCTACAGATTCAATACAATTCCCATCAAAGTACCATTATTCTTCTTCACAGATCTAGGAAAAACCATCTTAAAATTCATACGGAACCAAAAAAGACCCCACGTAGCCAAGGCAAGAGTAAATAAAAAGAACAAATCTGGAGGCATCACATTACCCAATTTAGTTACCAAAACAGCATGGTACTGGTATAAAAATGGGCATGTAGGCAATCCAATTCACTGCCCGGGAGCATGAATGACTACTGTGAACCAAAAAGTGTAAAGTTGACTCATTAATTCCACTTACAGGGATGTACCCAACCACATATCTACAAAATTACTCATTGAAGCATTATTTATATACATGTGGGAATATTTAAGTATCAAAAGAGGAAAAAGGAACAAAGTTTCAATATGCTCAAATATTGGATTGTAAGAAAGCAATTAAAATGAGCCAACCAGCTCTAAACGGCTTATTTTTTTACCTTTGGCAAACCATCTAACTTCTTTAAGCTTCCTGTTTGCTGTGTGTTTTAGTCTAAAATGTAAATATCATCTTTACAAAGTGAAATGAAAGAGAGTAAGAAAGGACTTAAGTAAAAGGTACACTACATAACAGCATGTAAGAAATATCAGATATAATAAAATATGATCCCTTGTCAGTAAATAGGCATCACTGACATTCTCTGAGAAAAAAAGGGATGAGAACCAAACATATGATTTGAGAATATTAAGTAAATATTTATTAAAACCTTTAAAACCCTTTAAACCTTTAAAACCTTGCCTTTCGGGCAGCCAAGTAGGTATGAGAATTAACCAAAGGGGGTTCAGTTCTCAATAAACAGGTAATTATAAAAGAGACCTTAGTAATATGGATTAAGAAATACGCTTCATTCTAAAAACAAAAAAGAGAAAACAAAAAAACAACAAAGAGGCAAAGAACCAATTGTTTTTGTTTGTTTTTGAAACTCTCACCCAGGCTGGAGTGCAGTGGTGCATACTAGGCTCACTGCAACCTCCACCTCCTGGGTTCAAGCGATTCTCCTGCCTCAGCCTCCCAAGTAGCTGGGATTACAGGTGCCTGCCACCACACCTGGC
>NW_012115999.1:282450-291551 GCF_000951035.1 Colobus angolensis palliatus
GTGTTAGCCAGGACGGTCTCGATCTCCTGACCTCATGATCGGCCTGTCTTGGTCTCCCAAAGTGCTGGGATTACAGGCGTGAGCCACTGCGCCTGGCAGGAAATGTATTTTTTTTAATACTCAGTCTCTTTATATGAGAAGAAAATAATTTTGGATATGAAGGTGACTTCTAATAGCACTATTAAGTTATCATGAAAAGACAACTTAGAATGTTTCTCAGAGGGACTATTAATCTGAGAAGTTCGAGTTTCCCACAGACTATTTCTGTAACCTTCAAAAGAGATAGTGAGGCATTTGAACTTACATCAGAAAGAATGTGTGGGAAAACCTTAGGCAGTATCCTGAAACACCTAACAAGGGAGCAAAAGAGGCAATAGGCCCCTTTTGGTTGGACACAGCCTACTTGCCCCTTGCATTAAAGTTCTAGCTCTCAATACAACATTGAGAATAAATAAAATACAACCAACTTAAAAATGCTATAAAAACAATCAATGAGGGTCAAGTAAATCTAACTCAGATTAGAAAGTTAATCAATTACCCAGCTAGCAGGTACCTGGGACAACTTGTGGAGGTAAAGAAAACACTGGAGAGCATTGAATAATGAGTGTTCATTTGGAAGAGGAACTTAATGAAAAAAATATGTACAAATAACGTGTATAAGTGCTTAAAGCTAGAAGATGTCTCAACTTAAACACCTAGAAAAAAAAAGCCATATTTAATAAGAAAAATCTGAAACAAATATTAAAAGGTTCAGGAATACTTGTCTAATAAAATTTCTCACCAACTCCAGTTGTGAGGCACAGGGATTATTCAAAGAAAAGATCTCCAAAGCCTATTTTAAGAAATAATTGTATTCACTGATGTCAGGTTTTAAAATGTCATTGGCACTAAAATTCATTTTCCAATGGAAAACGTAAAGAAAGTCAATTTTTATATCTAGAAAGAGGTAATAGATATATAAACAAGTTTATATGTTTTAGAAATAAAAATACTTTATAAATAGAAAAAATTTAAATAAATTTCTAGTATATTTAAATATTTAGCTATTCACAAGTCTTTACTGCTATTTACTCTTAGAACTCTAGTTGAAAAGAGACTAATACAGAAATATCAAGACATGCTGACCACCTCAGAAAGAAGGAAGCAGTGGTGGTTTTTTCTTTTTTCTTCATTAAGGCATTTAATTCAATGTTCAACATACAACAGGTGCTTAACAAATATTTGGTGATATTTTAGGTCTCTTTTTAAAGAAAACTGAAAAACATTGATTTGTATTTTTATTACTTTTTATTATTATTAACCCACTTTATTATTAGTAGTAACCTGCCTTTACAGAAGTTTTTCTTCTATACACAATCCAGTATCACACACAAAAAAACTAAGTTTTTATAACTCTATAAATACCTATAACTTACATTACAGGAACTCAAAAGTAACAGAAATAGACATATGCACACAGTTGACTCCTAATGAAGGAAAAGTGAGTCTATGCCACCATCTAGTGGCTGCAGAATAATAAAGCACCAAAAGAAAGTATACCCAGGGACGTAGTACCAGAATATAAGCATCTAGAGTTTACATGTAGAGCTACTGCCCTACTATTCAGTTGGGCCACCATTGACACTACCTGGCCTATTCGGTTGGGCCACCATTGGCACTACTTGGCCTATTCGGTTGGACCAGAATTGGGTCTACCTGCTTGCTTCTGCATAAGTCTGACCTTTGAAAAAAACCAGGACCACCACCAAGTAGATTGTTTCCTTTGCTCACCTCATACAATTTCCACCACCTTTCAATGGATACCTATTTGTTATGAAAGGTAAAAAAAAAAAAAAAGAAAAAAAAAATGGATCTTCACACTCATCAGACCAGATGGGCAATAATAAAAAATTGGTCAGGAAAACTTCATACACTGCTATCAAATAGTCTAGCACTATTTAGTAAAGATGAATATGTACATCACTGATTACCCAGCAATTCCACTCCTGGGTATGTAATCCAGAGAAGTGATTTGTAATCTCCAGTATACAGATCCTGAGTGAATCTATGAATAGAATTCAGAGGGTCTGATAAGTTGGATGGATAACAGTTCTGTCTTTATTGGCACCAACTTCTAACTAAAATTAACCATTTCCTTTGTTTATGAAGGTAGGCAACAAACTACAATATTAGCAGGACCTATGACTTTGTAACCAATAAATATCATAGATAACGTCAAATTCCATTTATAGTTGTTGCAAATACACAAAAATTTCTTCCACACTTATCACTACTTCAAAATTACATCTTTTACCCCCACCATTAGATACTGTTATTTAGTGCCCTAATAAAGAAACATGTCTATTTCTTTTTTAAAAGTTTTCTTTTATATTTCATTATTCTAGTTCAATTTTTCATATTTGTTTTTTGTATTTTGATTATTCTAGTTCAATTTTTTTTCACTGTATTTGTTTTCTTTGCAACCCTATGTATTTGTTACACATTTAAAAACATTTGGGGTCCATAGGCTCACAAGATTTTGAAAGGACTTTAAGACACAAAAAAAGGTTAGTAATACCTGCCCTAGAGAAATTCTTCTGGCAGAACCAGGAGACATCTACGAATAAATTCAAACAGCTTTGTTTATAATAATCAGATGGACAAAACAACAAGGTGTTTTCATGTAATAGAATAGCATATAAAATGGATGTGAATTATTACAACTGCATTAATGTGGGTGATTTGCAAAATCCTAAAGTTACAACTAACAATTATGTAACAAAATAATAAAACTAGTTAATAAACAACCTAAAACAGGCAAACCAAAGCAATATACTCTTTAGAGTTATACACAAATGTAGTTGAATTATTTCAGAAAAAATCAACGTAATAACACAAAATTTGGGATCATGGTTACTTGAGGGAATTGGAGGAGAGGGTGATAAGAAGAATGTGGTCAGGAATTAACATATTGAGCTTCTGAGTTGCTGGCAATACCCTTTTTCTTAAGCCTTGTGGAAAGAGCACAGATATTCACGTTATTCTTCTTCTTTAAAGTGTACAGATATCTCATGTACACTTTCGCTCCTATGATGTTTGATGTTACCTTCTTACGTCATCTCTGTCTATCCAATCCAAAATAACTACCCAGTTACTCTATATCATATGAGCCTATTTTAATAATCTAGTTTTTTTGGTATGATTTTTCTAGCTTTGAATTATGTATCCTTTGGACTATTTGTCAGAATGTCAGGATATGCAACAATAATTTTCAAAATATTTATCCTATACATTTTCCAGGCAGTTTAGGGCTATGTTTTTTAAAATAGCCACAAAACATTACATTTTATTCTGTCTAAAAGCTACTTTCCACTACAAATCTAAAATTACCTTAATAATCACATATCTTTTAATAATAAATGGTAAACTGAACTAGTTTTACAATTGAGCTTCAAAGTCTGTGCCACTTTGTAGCAATGAACCTGAGAAAATTCTCTCTTTGGACTTCACCTTTCTCAATTACAAAACAGAGATAAAGCTTAACTCATAGTATTTTTACGATATTTAAAACCTGTGAGAAAGCAAATAGGAGAATATTTTAGCTACTTAGTAGCACTTGACAGTGTTTAGCCATCTCTAAATTGTAGCCATGAATTTTGCCGAAATCTGTATTTTCCTCTTGGAAGTTCCCTGTATCTTTCTGCTGGATGGATGCAGTTTATGATGAGACTAGGGAATGGCAAAGCCACAGGGTAGAAGCCTGGCTCCCTAATTTACTGTGTATAGAAGAGCTACCTGCCAACTAGAAAAACTTTGTATTCTTATAAAAAAATAAAACCCTATAGTGTTTGAGTAATAAATACACTTTTTTGTGTGTTGATTTGCAAGAGCTATTTAGCCTACCCTAATTAACATACAGTTAAAAGATACTATCAAATGCTGAGTATTCTGACCTTCTTCCCTCCCCAGCCTCAGGAAACTGGCAGCAAGGCTTTTCCCACACAGATAGGATACTGGAAGTTTCCCGTCCCTAACACCGACTACACAGATAAATAACTGGCAGGTAACAGTTTGGGGGAGGGGATACAGCCTTCAGTGAAATACCCAGGTCAGATCACCTCACAGTGAAGCCCACTATTTGAAGAGATTCACCTGTGCTTACAGTGCTTTTAACATTTTTTTTCTCACCCCAAAACATACTTTTAATGTAAACATCAATAGATGCAGGAAGGAAAGTGTATATTCAGGGAGTGGTATGAAGAAATCTAAATCCTAAATATTCAAGTCAATAGCTAGAATCCTAAGATTCCACTAGCACTTTTATTCTTCGTATCTTACTGTATTTTTCTTTATATTATTTGACAAGCCCTGATATATTTACTCTTCATTTGTTTATCTGTTTCCTCCAACCTGGATGTTCCAAGAGGACGGGACTTTGAATTTTGCTCAATTCTGTACCCATTTCTGAAAAAGTGCCTGGAACATGGAAGGAATTTAGTAAATATCTGTTGAATAAATAAATGGATTGGCAATTACAGGGTTAAAAAAAGGTCTAATAAAATAATTTACTCCTACAGATCTGATACAAATAATTTCTTTAGTCTTGCATGGTTACAAATGGCTGTCTCTCTTCTAGAAAAACTGAGGCAACCCTTCCGAAATAACTAATTTTAAAAAGCCTCCCTTCCTATGAACAGACAATTCCAAAGCTCTTCCACAAGGCACAACCAATACAATCACAGGTCATGGGCCTGTAATACCTACCTAGTCCTCATGATGTAAGCAATATTACATTAATGTGTACAATAATGTAATTATTAGCAAGAATAATGTAAACATTAATATAGATTACTGTAAATTAATAATGTAATTAATTACTGTAAATTAATTAACGTAAGCACTATTACATGCAGGATGACAAGTGAATTTGGGGGCAGTGGCATCTATGAGACAGACATAAATCCTCATCTGTCACAGAAGGACGTTAACACATACTATCCATAACTGAAAATGCAAGAAACAGCAGAAAATACTTCTTACTTAAAAATACGGAAACAAGCATTAAATGAAACAGCTTAAAATGTTGAAAGGTGGTTACTCTGGGAACTAATACTCCCAGACTAGGAGGACTAGACTAGGGTATGTTTAACTTTGACTTTTCTGTGATCAGGCTCGGGCCTGCCATTTCTCTGAGTTCGTGGAAACTTTAATCTAAATCTTTATTAGCAGCCTTATAAGATGGAGAACACATTTATTGCAGAGAGGTCAGGCTCAAATAACACGTCTATCACAACATCTAAAACTTAAGAAAAAACCTCCACGAGTTTAAATACATAGCACTGCACATGCACGCACTCAACACCTCTCCTTCCTTCTCCACGGACAACACACCCCCAGCCCCCGCACATTTACCAATCTACACAACTGAGCATTGGAGCGAATGAGGTGAGGGCCCAGAAAGTTGGAGCAGGAACGATCCGAGCCTTCAGTTAATTCTAACGTCACCTCTAACATTTGGGGCAAGAACGTTTCAGGAAACCAAGGGGGACCAACGCCCAGCGCAGGAGACAAAGGCAACAAGCTACTGGACCCGCCGCGCCTCCCGCGCCGGGGTGGAGCTGACCCCGCAGAGCCCCGCCCCAGCCTGCGTCTGCCAATGGTCCAGGAGCCGCTCCTTTCCACTCGGGAAACCTTCAGAGGTGTCTCAGAAAGGACACGACTGGCTGCTTTTCTCAGCGCCGAAGCCGCGCCATGCTCGTCCTCAGAAGCGCCCTGACTCGGGCGCTGGCCTCGCGGACGCTGGCGCCTCAGGTACTAGCCGCGGGGACGCCCAATCCTTCACCCGAGGGGAGGTAGGGGTTGTTCCGGGATGGTGCGAGTCATGCGCATGCGCTCTCCGCCACACGCGCCCAGACTTGGGATTCCGCGCCGCCGCCGACGCTCTAGCGCGAGCCAGGGAACCCGGAGACAGTGGTCCCCGGGACGCACGTGAGGAGGAGGCCGCTGCTAGGGGCATACCCCTAGCCGCGGTCGTCTCGCTGGCAGTCGCAGTAAGAGGGCTTTTCTAGCCTGGCTGCCACACCCACCGGGACACTCCCATGGCGCCGCTGCTGCGTTTTTGCCGCCCAGCTACGTCACGACTGCGGCCCAGGGAGCGCTCCCACGTTGTCACCTGGCGCTGTCGAGCCGCCGGTGGAGTTGTGGCTTTCCAAGCCTCCGCCCTCTCTAGACATCAGCTTGAAGGAGGGGAGGGAATTGCCAACCAGCCGCTCGCAACGGAACCGGCCGCCCCCTTTTAAATGAAACACAATTTACGAGCATTTCGCGGAGACCCTTGAAAAGGAGGCCCAGGGTCCCGGTGGGGCTGGACCCTGCCCGCCACCCTCTCTTCCTGCGGTCGCTCCCCCAGCCAGGCTGGGACAGGAGCCTCCTAGCAAACAGGACGATGACAGACTCTTTTAACCTTAGATGAGAAATGGACAAAATGGAGCTTGTGATTCTGCCCTAACTTTCGGGAGTGGCCTATTCTGTGGCTCCAACCTAGAAATTTCTTTTCCTTTTCATGTGTAGGACTTCACTCCTTTATGAAGGGGCAGGATAGGAAGGGGATTAACCTATCCTAGAGACAGACTGAGGAACACTAAAGAAGAGCAGCTAATGTCCACTCACCCCGGATTAATAATGCAGTCTTTACCCTAATGATTCTCCAGTGGCGCAGGGCCAGGAATTACGTCCTTATGGCATGATTCTAAACTTTTGAGTTTTTAAAAATGTCCATCAGTTGTTCTCTTGTAAGTGAAGTGGAGGTCGTTGCTGGTGGGAATGATCCCTAACTTGGAGATAAGGGAGAATGGACGACTCATGATTTCTGCCCTAGTAGTTAAAAGTCATCCCTGCAGCAAAATTCTCAACTCCCATCCAGGTCCCCCACCATACCCTGCTCCCCCTGCGGTCTTCCTTCTCTGGCACCACCTGTCCACACCTCTCTCTCTCTCACTGTGGGTTCCCTACTATATATTAATACTGCCAAAAATTGTAAAAATGTGTACCTTTGATCAACTATGTTATCCTCCAAATACAAATTCCTCAAATCAACCTGAAATTCAGTTGTCACAAATGCCCCATTGGCCTATCTCCTGATATATTTTATTATAATAATTTTGAAATTATGGATACTAAGCACTTGTTTCTCTACCAACATTGTTACTAGAGTTTGGTTTAAAAGCACAAAAAGAGTGTCCATGAAAGTCAGGGGCAGCTGCAGTTGTTTTTGTTGGTAGGCTTAGTCATTTAAGCAATAAGAATATAACTTATGTCTGAGTTATATTCTTATTGCTCAAATGAACAGAATTAACTCTAGATAATTATCATGAAGCCTTATCATACACACTTACATAATTTTGAATTTTGTAAACAAATATATCGGAGCAAAAGCCTACTGCTTTCAAACAGACATACTGGCTAGATAAGCCCTAATTTGTCCATAGCTTTGTAGGTATCAAAACTGTCTTAATAGATTATTCTGGTGTAATCAACTTCAGGAAATGGCACATGCTAATCAAACTTACACAAGATGGATTTATAAGAATATCACGAGTGCCTGTGTGTATACCATGCGTGTATATATATATGTGGGGGTGTGTGTGTATACATATTACACATAGATACCTACATAGAGGATAACCTTTGGTGAGGTATTTCTTACAGAAAGTTCAACCAGAAAACAAATTAGAAATTTACAGTGAGTGTATGACTATTACAAAAGGAATTAATGGTTCTTAAGTGATATTTTCATCAATGTGGTATAAGTGGATTCATTAAATGTTCACATTGCATCGTAATTAGAAACTAATAATCAGAAAATTTTGACTCCGAATTTTTTTTTCTCAGCATTCATGTTCTACCACTATATTACAATACAATTGGATTGGTCAGAGCTTTTTGTTGCATTAGTTACATTCCAGTCCTATTTTTGATCAGTGGTTTACTTCATTGCATTTTGGAAATACTTTGACCTGAATTGTAATTTCCATTTTTTTCAAGAACCTAAAGGAGTTTTCTGCTAGTAAACATTTTTTTCATTATGCCTGCAAAAAGTTACTTGCGTAGTTAATAAAGTTCTTTGATGTGCATAACTGTAACACATATGCACTTGACTAAAGATGCAATATTGGCTAACAGGAAAACTTTTGTAAATCTGTTAGAATCCTAATTGTAGTTCTTGGATAAAGAAGTACCATTAAGATCTCAGCGCCTTCTTATGAGCAATTTCTGAAAAAGTGGCTAAAGTTGACAGTTAACCCCCACTAGGAAACAGTAACATACACTCAGCATATTTAAGAGTAGTTGTCTTTATTGACGCCTCTATGTAAACAAACATATATGGGAGGCAGGAGAATAGGGCCTCGAGGCAGGGAATCTAAGGACTTCCTAGAACTAAAACACTTCAGCTATGACAAGAAATATCATCTTCATTTACATAGGCTGTACACAGAGTAAATGACTTTGTAACTTTACGTCATCCTCTTCATTTATATATGGCTTACACCAAGTAACCAATGGGACATCTCTAGAGGGTACTGAAACCCCAGAAAATTCTGTAACCAGGGCTCCTGAGCCACTTGCTCAGGCCCACTCCTACCCTGTGGAGTGTGCTTTCATTTTCAGTAAATCTCTGCTTTTGTTACTGAATTCTTTCCTTGCTTTGTGCGTTTTGTCCAGTTCTTTGTTCAAACACCAAGAACCTGGACACCCTCCATCAGTAACATACTGAGAATTGACAACAGAAGTACAAACTTGAGTAATGAGTCTATGAATGTCCCTTGTACCAGATTCAAATTTAGTTTTAACACAGTATAATGAATCCTTTCTTCTCAAGGTATTTACATTTGTCTTATCTTCTTCAGGTGTGCTCATCTTTTGCTACAGGACCCAGACAATACGATGGAACATTCTATGAATTTCGTACTTATTACCTTAAACCCTCAAAGATGAATGAGTTCCTCGAAAATTTTAAGAAAAACACTCATCTTCGGACAGCTCACTCTGAATTGGTTGGATTCTGGAGCGTAGAATTTGGAGGCAGAATGAATAAAGTGTTTCATATTTGGAAGTATGGTAAA
>NW_012115999.1:294086-295346 GCF_000951035.1 Colobus angolensis palliatus
AATTTACAAACTCTTCTTTGGATCTTTACCTACTTAGGTGTCCCCTCAGTTCTCAGTACTATCTAAATAAAATAGTTCACTTCTCTGACAGTGTCAAATCTTGGTTCTCCTCCTCTGTGTACATCATTGCTTGGAAATTTTTGCATGTTTTTCCTACTTGTCCCAGAGTTTCCTTCTCTCCACCAGCCCTATACTTCTGTCCAAAGTGTACAATACTTTTCAAGTATTTACCTGGATATTTAGGACAAATAAAACCATCTCTTTAGGTTTGGTTTTTTTTCCTTCAAAATTCAGAGACATCACTTCGGGTCCACTCTTTCCTTTGCTGTTCCTGTTAAAAATGGAAACTTATAGGGAGAAATTATATGAAGAAAAACATAGTGGAAATTGGAAAGAATGAAAATATAGATTGGAAAATTCTTTTATTCTTTTATTTTCTAAAAGCATAGACTCATGCAGCTCAAAATTCTATTTCATTATACATTCTCAACAGTTTTTTAACAAATTTTATCAATTAAAAATATTTTAGATAATAGTTTATAATAGCTTCCAGTTCTTTTTCTTTGTCATCTGTATGATTAAGCATAACAACTCACTGTTAAACGTGGGCAAGGACTTTCTAAGCATAAAAGCAAAGAAAGACAGTGCAAATATAATAAACATATCTACATAATACATATGCATGTCTCATCCTCCAAATCTGTGTGTGTAGATAGTGAAAGACTTTTCACTGAGAAACGTGATTAGATATTGCTTGAATGTTTTCTGAAAAATTATTTTTCTCCCTATTGCAGGAGTCTATGAACTGGCCACTTTTCAGATGAAACCTGGTGGGCCAGCTCTATGGGGTGATGCATTTAAAAGGGCAGTTCATGCTCATGTCAATCTAGGCTACACAAAACTAGTTGGAGTGTTCCACACAGAGTACGGAGCACTTAACAGAGGTACAGTTGTCCATTTCTTATATGAAATTGTAATATATATTGTGACCTAAGTTCCTTGGGTCAGTTTCTCTCTCTTTTTCATTATAGAGTATATTTTATTATTTATTGCCAAATGTTTAGTTTTTTGTAATTTTTAAAATTGAGAAAATCTGTTTTACATCTTATTTATGTAGAATGTTAACTTATGAAACCTTTTTCAAATGCTGAATAACTATTTTCGCTGATACATCAAAATGATTAAAATTTTTAAACTGAAGGAACCTCAGCTGGGCACGGTGGCTCAGGCCTGTAATCCCAGCACTTTGGGAGGCCCGGG
>NW_012115999.1:295396-296732 GCF_000951035.1 Colobus angolensis palliatus
TTGTATCACAGCCCATTTAAAAAAACTAAGTTCTGGTATACCTCACTTAAGTTGTAAGATAGGTATTCTTCCTTATCCCAATGTAAACTATATGAAACTCTCTTACCATTAGTATTGAGGTCCTAACAGTAAATACAGTACTAGGCCCATATGTTGGCAAATGTATATAACTGTTTGGGTAACTTAAATAGAAGAAAAATAAGTGCTGTGGAGAAAGAATGGATGACAATAAGAGAATCAGCATTATTTCTTTGAAATCTATTTGTTTAAAGGAGAAGAGGCTTAAAAAGTACAGTTTAACTTCACTCATGTTAAATTTGATTCAAGGTGTTTTAACTTCCCTCGTTAAATTTGATTCAGGGTGTATCTGGACTTGACTGCCCACCACCACCAAAGGAAAACAGTCTTTCTCTAAACTAGCACTGTAAGTTAAATGCCTCAATCAAGAAAGAATAGTTCATATATACTGAGTATTAAATAGGTGCCAACCACTATTCTAAACTCTTTTCATGTGTTAATTTAATCCTCATACAACCCTGGAGGTAGATGTCTTATTATCTCAATTTCACAGAAACTGAGGCACGGAAAGATTCAATAACTTAACCTAATTCACAAAACTGCCTACTATGTGGTCGAGCCTATAAAGCCTATTATGTGACATTACAATTAGTTTGGATTTCTGCTGCCCTTTTTGTCCTTGAGCAACTTCAGGGCAGATGGTCACATCTGTTTAGTTGGTGTCGCCAAAGGCCTAACGCAAGGTTCTTATACGGCATCAATGACCATTGCTGATTTGAATGAAACCCAGAAAAGTACAGGTGATTTAAAACTGAATTTTTAAATTTTTCCTTATTCTTTTCTTCCCACAGATAATTTTGCTCATCGAACTGAAGTTCGGAAAGCTTTGGCCAAAGATAAGGAATGGCAAGAACAATTTATCATTCCAAATTTAGCTCTCATTGATAAACAAGAGAGTGAGATTACTTATCTAGTACCATGGTGCAAACTAGAAAAACCTCCAAAAGAGGGTAAGTCCTTCCTTCTTAGTCACTGAGTTTTGATGAACAAAATACTAAAGAACTTAAGTGATATAAACTGACGTTCCTTTGGAAAAAAATTAATCCTTTGTTTTATATAGGAACATACAGTGATTGTTGACGTAAAAATAAATGGGAGCTCTTACCCCATCCTTTTAAAAAAATGAGCATAAAATAATGAGATATTTTTCAGATTGAGACCTTGCAGATTTGTAAGCTTAACTGTTTTATAGAAAAAGCTGACATGGTCAGTAGAAGTTGAGAATTTGTGCACTGGGAGCAGGGAACGTGTTGATAGG
>NW_012115999.1:298902-299566 GCF_000951035.1 Colobus angolensis palliatus
ATAATCTGTTACTTTCATCATTTCTTTTTCTCTGAATGTACTTTTACTGATTTTTTAAAAATAATATTACTTGGGGTAGGCAGATTATCTCTAAGTAAAAAAGTAATATATGTTTTGTATAAAAATTAAAGCCCCCTCATAAAAATTTACCCATTTTCCACCGCAGTTTTATATATATCTATATAGAGAGATATGGTAAATATGTATATATAGAGAGGTAAATTTATATATGGATATATTTATTTAATACAACACATATTTGGGGTATTTAACTTGTAATGTTGAAAAACATTTCAATCAGAATTTCAAGATTTTTTGTGGCAAATTCAGAAAAACATTTGTAAAGTTTATCTGAAAGGATAAAAGAGCCGAAGAGGCAGCTCACACCTGTAATTCCAGCGCTTTTGGGAGGCTGAGGCTGAAGGATTGCTTAAGCCCAGGAGTTTGCAACTAGCCTGGGCAACACAGCTTGTCTCTACAAAAAAAAATTAAGAATTAGTTGGGCATGGTGGTAAACACATGTAGTCCTAGCTACTTGGGAGGTGGAGGTGGGAGGATCTGTTGAGCCAGGATTTCAAGGCTGCAGTGAGCTATGATTGCACCACTGTACTCCAGCCTCTGAATGACATAGTAAGACCCTGTCTCTTAAAAAAAAAAAAAAAAA
>NW_012115999.1:307286-309139 GCF_000951035.1 Colobus angolensis palliatus
CTGCAACCTCCGCCTCCCTGGTTCAGGAGATTCTCCTGCCTCAGCCTCCCAAGTAGCTGGGATTACAGGTGTGTGCCACCACGCCCAGATAATTTTTGTATTTTTAGTAGAGACAGGATTTCACCACACTGGTCTCAAACTCCTGACCACAGGTGATCCGCCTGCCTCGGCCTCCCAAAGTGCCGGGATAAGAGGCGTGAGCCGCCATGCCCAGCCTCTACCTTAATTTTCTATACTGCACACATATAACTTTTATTTTTAAAAAAAACTACTGAAAATGTGTGTTCATACACTTTTTCATCTTAAATTCATTCTCAGTGTTAGGAGAATTGGTAATCAGTACATCATTTCTGGAGGACAGTATATACTATATACACTGTGTGTAAGTATATATATATATAAGACATGCTTTTCAGTTCTCTCAACTTAAATTCTACTTTATATTAAGGAAATAATCAGATTCAGACTGCCTGGGTTTAAATCCCAGGTATACTACTTACTTTTTGACTTTGGGTAAGTAAACGTCACCATACCTTAGTTTTTTCATCCATAAAATGATGGATTATTATGAGGACCTAGATTATTATGAGAATTAAATGAGTTAATACATTAAAATGCTTAAAACTAGGCCTGACACATGGTTGTCATTCAATAAACATCAGTAGTTGTCATCAAAAGTATTATTATAAACATATAGTTGTGCTCAAATGAAGTTTATGTTAATATTGTTTACATTAAAGAAATATTGGAAATGTAGTATGACCTTTATGTAATACATATGTAATACAGAAATCGATATACATGTACAGCATATCATATACTTATATAAACATAAGCAAATATGCTTATATATGTTTATTTGTATAAATATACAACTATATATAAAAATACAGGCCAGGCATGATGGTTCACGCCTGTAATCCCAACACTTTGGGATGCCGAGGCAATAGGATTGCTTGAGGCCAGGAGTTCGAGACCAGCCTGGGCAACAAAGTGGGAACCTGTCTCCACAAAAATAAAAATAAAATTAAAAAATAAAAATACATATATACACAAATAAAGAGATACACCAAATACAGAAGAGATACACCAAATATAAAAGAGATACACCAAAAATAAAATGATTACAGTTTTTTATCTGCATTTTCCTATACATCTAACATTTATATATTACAATTATAAAAACTTCATAAGCAATTTTGTACAAGAAGAACATTTATTCTAGTATTTTATAGAATATTGAAATATTGGAAATAGTCTAAATAGTCGACAATAAGGGGCTGGCATAATAAGTTGCTGATTCTGTAAGGAGGAATTTATATAACCATTAAAAATTAATATTGCCATAGAAAATACTGTTGATTTTTAAAAACCTGTTACTAAATCTGTTATTATAGTATACAATAAGACCCTGATTTGGTTTTACTCATATTTTCCAAAGGAAATAACAATAAATTTCCATATAAGTTTTCTCTATACTGTTAACATTATGCCACTTTTAATTTTCTTCTTTGTATATTGTAAATTTTTAATAGTAAACACAATTTCCTCATAATTTTGCTTTTTTAAAAATTAAAGGAAACTATAGTAGGAAATCATAAAATTTGGGTCTTGTCTTGATTGTGCCTCTAGCTGTTTGACTTTAGTACTTCCCTTTTCCAGCCTTCTATTTCTTCATCTATAAAACCAATTTGATTAATTTATCAATTTCTCTAGCAAGTCTCTGACCCCTCTGAAATCTTATCAGTAACATATTTAGTTTTACCTTTTTGATATCACTATTTTGATTTAAAGAATAGGATGGTAGGCCGGGCGCGGTGGCTCAAGCCTGTAATCCCAGCACTTTGGGAGGC
>NW_012115999.1:312315-313483 GCF_000951035.1 Colobus angolensis palliatus
CAACTTCTTGTAATAATCTATCATAAGAAAATAGAATATATAAAAATAGATGTATATTCAGGTTGGAAAATACATGGAGGAGAAACTGTTATGAAAATTATTAGATGCCTGTCTCACACCATATGTGAAAATAAAGTCAAGCTGCATTGTGTATTTTAATGAAAAAAAAATTTAATCCATAAAATTGGTGAAACAAAATGTAGATGAATGTATTTAATAATGTGGATTGGGACTATATTTGTAAGCCAAAAGCAAATGAAGAAACTATGAAGAAAAAACAAAATCAACTTATGATTTTATTATACAAAGGCTCAAACTTTCTGGATGCCTGAAAATCACCATAAATGAAATTCAAAGGCAAAAATAAAAATTAAAATTTATGCAAAAGTAGACATGCACATGGCTACTAAATATATATTAAAGAAAATGCATATTAAAACAATAATGAGATGCCATTTCTTTACCTAATAAAAGGCATACTTACATGGATATAGTATTAGGTCAGGAAAAAATAAGTACTCAAATACTGTGCAGGGTTCATATTAGCTTAATCTTTCCCCAAAATTTGACAATACAAATAAAAGCCTCATTTTTATTGTTTTTGCCAGTATTACTTCTAGAAAATATGCCTGGGTGTGTATGTGTATAGGTGTGCCAAATTATATAGAAAAGAAATTGGAAAGTATATAACATACATAGTAGTCATATTTCAGTGAAATAAATGGTTAAGTCTCTATGTTAATATTCTTTTTTTTTTTTGAGATGGAGCCATGCTCTGTGGAGTGCAGTGGTGTGATCTCAGCACCCTGCAACCTCCGCCTCCCTGGTTCAGGAGATTCTCCTGCCTCAGCCTCCCAAGTAGCTGGGATTACAGGTGTGTGCCACCACGCCCAGATAATTTTTGTATTTTTAGTAGAGACAGGATTTCACCACACTGGTCTCAAACTCCTGACCACAGGTGATCCGCCTGCCTCGGCCTCCCAAAGTGCCGGGATAAGAGGCGTGAGCCGCCATGCCCAGCCTCTACCTTAATTTTCTATACTGCACACATATAACTTTTATTTTTAAAAAAAACTACTGAAAATGTGTGTTCATACACTTTTTCATCTTAAATTCATTCTCAGTGTTAGGAGAATTGGTAATCAGTACATCATTTCTGGAGGACAGT
>NW_012115999.1:318846-325223 GCF_000951035.1 Colobus angolensis palliatus
GGAGCTTGCAGTGAGCCGAGATCGCGCCACTGCACTCCAGCCTGGGCGACACAGCGAGACTCCGTCTCAAAAACAAAAAGAGTTTTATATATTTATCTTCTCTGAAGCTATTGCTGTGTTACTGTAAGGTAATGAGACAGTACCAATTTACCATCTTTACTGTAAATATTGTTACCTCAAGAAAATTGCATGCCACTAACCCCACAATCAGTTTCTTTAGTACTGTCACAGATGTGGTAGTTTCCCTATAAACAACTTAAATTTTTGTTTTAATTGAGTGTTTCCTATTAAAAGTAGATTTGGTACTTCCAAGACTATGAAATCTATATTTACAGCTATGTTATTTTTACATTTCTGTTATTTTATATTTCTATTTTACACTGCTGTTACATATAGCAAAGATAGTAAATTATGAATTAGCTATCTGAGGGAAATTGGAAAAGCAGAAAGTATAATCACCCCTCATTTATCTTGCTCCCTGGGATTCAAAGGACAGATGAGTTTCCTACTAAGGCAAAGAAGACCCAACACTGGAGGTAAAAATCTATCACGGAAGTTAGAGGCATTGGCTCTTGAGTTTTGTCTAAGAATCTTCCATCTCAGTGTTTATTTGGAAAGTTTTCACTCAGGAAATTTAAGCATCTAGAGTTTACATGTATAGCTGCTATCCTCCTACCCAGTTGGGCCAGCATTGGATACACCTCTCCTGCTTTTGCATGAGACTGACCTTTAAAAAAAAAAAAACAATGCAAGAACACCATCACATAGATTGTTCCCTTTGCCCACTTCTTATAATTCCCACCATCCTTCAACTAATACCTATTTGTTACAAGAGGTGTAAAAATGCGTCTTCACACTCATCAGATCAGATGGGCAATAATAAGAAATTGGTCAGGAAAACCTCATACACTGCTATTGAGAAAATACATTTATAGAACAGTTTGGCACGATTTAGTAAAGATGAATATGTACTTAACTTATGACCTAGCAATTCCATTCCTAGTTATATACTCTAGAGTAGTGGTTTGTACACAAATCCTGAAGGAGTCTATGGATAAAATTCAGAGTCTGATAACTTGGATGGGTAAAAGTTCCATCTTTATTGGCACCAACTTCTAAACATTTCGTTTGAGAAGGTAGGCAACAAACCACAATAATATTAGCAGGACCTGCAACTTTTTAGTCAATAAAAATCATAGATATTGTCAAACTCTATTTGTAGTTGTTGCAAATACAGAAAATTTATTTTACCTTCATCACTACTTCAAAATTATGATACCTCTTACACCTACCATTAGATATTGTTATTTAATATCTTATAAAGAATAGGTCTATTTCTTTATCAAGAATTTGCTTTTAGCAGTCCTAAGCAAAAAGAACAAAGCTGGAGGCATCACATTTCCAGACTTCAAAATATATTACAAGCTATAGTAACCAAATAAACATGGTACTGGAATAGAAACAGAAACAGACCAGTGGAACAGAATATAGAACCCAGAAATTAATCCATACATCTATAGCCAACTGGTTTTTGACAAAGTTGCCAAGAACATACATTGGGGAAAAGACAGTCTCTTCAAAAAATAGTGCTAGGAAAACTGGATATCAACATGCAGAAGAGTTAAACCAGACCCCCACCTCTCACTCGATACAAAAATTCAGCTCAATGGGTCAAAGAGCTAAGTGTAAGACCTGAAACTATAAAAGTACTAGAAGAAAATATAAGGGAAACGCTTCAAGACATTGAACTAGGAAAAGATTTTACGAACAAGATTTCAAAAGCACAGACAACAAAAGCAAAAATAAATGAGATTAGGTCCAACTAAAAAGCTTCTGCACAGCAAATGAAACAACAGAGTGAAAAAACAACCTATAGAATGGGGAAAAAAAAGTATTTGCAAGCTATTCATCTGACAGGGATTCATATCCAGAATATACAGGGAACTCAAAACATCTCACCAGCAATAAAAACCAAACAAGCCAATTTAAGAATGGGCACATGATCTGAACAGATATTTATCCAAAGGAGACATACAAATAGCTAATAAATATATGAAGAATGTTCAACATCACTCATCATCAGGAAAGTGAGAGTGAGGTATTATCTCACCCCAGTTAGGCTGGCTATTACAAAAGTCAAAACACAAAGCTGGTGAGATGCAGAGAAAGGGAAAATCTTATATACTGTTGGGAATGTAAACTCTTAGAACTACTATGGAGAACACTATGGAGTTTCCTCAAGAAATTGCAAATAGGATTACCCACTACTAAGCATTTATCCAAAGGAAAAGAAATCAGTATATCAAAAAGACATCTTCCCTCCCCCATGTTTATTGCAGCACTATTCACAATAGCCAAGACACAGAATTAGCCTAGGTGTCCAGCAAGATTAATAGATAAAATACTATTCAGTAAAAAGGAATGAAATCCTGTCATTCACAGCAACATGGCTGGAACTGGTGGATATTATGTTAAGTGAAATATGCCAACAAGAGAAAGTTGCACACCACATGTTCTCACTAATGTATAAGCTTTAAAAAAAGTTGATTTCAGAAATAAAAAGTAGAACAGAGGATACTAGAGGATGGGAAGGATTAGGAGGAAGGATGGGAGAGATTTAGAATTATAGCTAGATAGGAGGAATAAGTTCTAGTGCTCTATACCACTTTAGGATAACTATAGTTAACAATAATATGTAGTTTCAAATTGCTAGGAGGATATTGAATGTTCTCAACACAAAGAAATGATAAATGTTTGAGATGATAGATATTTTAATTACCCTGATCTGATTACTGTACATTATATGTATCACATCACCATATACCCCATAAATATGTACAATTATTCTGTCAATTAAATAATCTGATCCCAGTTCTAAAACAGGCAAACCAAAACAATATACAGTCGGCCCTCCGTTTTGTGGATTCTGCATTCCTGGGTTAAACCAACCACTAATGGAAGAAATTAAGGGAAAAAAATGGATGATTGTATGTGTTTATTGAGATTTTATAAAAGTGCAATAAAGCAAAGCGCAATAAAACAAGATGTGCCTGTATACATTTTTGTAGCTATGATAAATGCTTCATGTTACCTTAGTCTGTCTAATCTAAAATAACTACCCAGTTACTCTATATCATGTTAGCCTATTTTAATAATCCAATGTTTTGGTATGATTTATTTAGTTTTGGATTACCTATCCTTTGGAATTCTTATCAGTATATGCAACAATAATTTTCAAAATACTTAATCCTATATATCTTTGAGACTTTTTAGGGATTTATACCAAAAAAGAAGTCACAGAAAAACATTCTTTTTCAATGCGTTTAAAAGCTCTCTTCCACCACAAATCTAAAACTGCCTTAAATATCATGTATCTTGGCTGGGCGCGGTGGCTCACACCTGTAATCCCAGCACTTTGGGAGGCTGAGGCAGGCGGATCACAAGGTTAGGAGTTGGAGACAACCTGGCCAACATGGTGAAACCTCGTCTCTACTAAAAATACAAAAATTAGCCAGGCGTGGTGGCAGGCACCTGTAATCCCAGCTACTCAGGAGGCTGAGGCAGGAGAATCACTTGAAACCGGAAGGCAGAAGTAGCAGTGAGCCGAGATCGCGCCACTGCACTCCAGCCTGGGCAACAAGAGCAAAACCCTGTCTCAAAAAAAAAAAAAAGAAAATCACATATCTTTTAAAAATAAATGATTTTACCATCTAGCTTCAAACCCTGACTGTGCCACTTAGCAGACGTGAATGTGAGAAAATTGTTTCTCTCTTAGAACTTCAGTTTTCTCTTTTATAAAATGGAGACAAAACTTAATTCAGAGAGCTTTGAGGATAATTAAAACCCATGAGAAAATGAATAGAAGATTGGCTTAGGCACCTAGCACTACTTGGCAATGTTTTTCCTCTCTAAGTTTTAGCTATGAATTTTATTCCTCACTACTTATAAGCATTTTCCTCTTAGATGTTCCCTCTGCCTTTTTGCTGGCTGGACGCAGTTAATGAAGAAGCTCCAGAGATAGCAAAGTCAGGAGGCAGAAAAAGCTTGCATCTTTAATTCACCATATAAAGAGGTGACTGCTGACCAGGAAAACCCACTTTAGATTCCTAAGGAATAAGAAATAAAAACCTATTGTGTTTGAGACAATACATAGTTTCTACAGTCATCCCTTGGTATCCATGGGTGATTGGTTCTAGGACCCTCGCAGATACCAAACTCCACATATGCTCAAATGCCTTACATAAAATGATGTGGTATTTTCGTATAACCTAAGCACATCTTCCCATCAACTAAATTATAATAATAGATCACTTATAATACCTCATACGATGAAAGTGCCATGCAAATAATTGTTATACTGTATTTTTTATTTGTATTAGTTTTTTTCCAATTATTTTCTATTCCAGTTGGTTTAATCCATGGATGCAGAACCCATGGATACAGAGTGTCACCTGTATATGTTACTGCAGTTTAGCCTATCCTAATTAATAGGATACGGAGTGTCAACTGTACTTGTTACAGCAGTTTAGCCTATCCTAATTAACACAGTCTTGAAAAGTTGAACCACATGCAAGAATACCATATACAGGGGAAAGTATCTACCAAATATGAAATACTGAGCCAGCTTGCTTCCCTCCTCAGTCACAGGAAACTGTAACAAGGTTTATACTGGACACATTGGACACTGGAAGTTTCCACAAAGGGTAACAGACTAGACTAGGAGAAATGACAGATAATAATGGAGTGGGAGGGTCACCTCAAAAAGAGATTACTCAGGAAACCCTACCGTGGAGCCCACTAACAGGTGCCACTCATGTGCAAAGAGCTTTCAAATTTTTTATTGTCTCCAAAAAAAAAGCTGATTCCCAATGATCATGAACACAAAAATATTTTAAGAAAAACTTTAGTACCAAAGGCAGAACATAAGTAGAAAACATAACACAACTTGAACAAAACAGAAACAAAGCTGGGAGAAGACCTAAAACAGTAACTTTTAAAAATAAAACACTAGTAATTCACATCCTCAAAGAGATAGAAATACTGAATTCACAAAGCAAAAAGAGGATACTCTTTCTGAAAACAGAGAGGAAAATACATAAACCTTCTGGGAATGGAATACAAAAGAAGCTCTTGGAAATAAATGCAGTAAAGTCGAAATTTAAAATTTCAATAGTTATAAGATAAAACTATGGTATTTTCCTTCAAAAAAACTAGACAGAAAACAGAGAGAAAAAAAGTAGAAAATTAGAGAATCAAGTGGAGGCGCATGTTTGAACAACTTAAGTTGAGATCAACACAGGAAGAAAAAAATCCAATAAGTACAATATATTTTTCAATACTGAGGAGTGTCCATATGTCTACTGAATGAGGCACAATAGAGGAAACACCTTCTCCAAGGCACATCATTGTGAAATTTCAGAATACCAGGGACACAGACAAAAACACAAAAGCTTCCAATGAGAGTAAAAAACAAGTCACATACAAACAATCAGCACTCACAATGGTATGAATTTTTCACTAGAAACTATAATAGAGTGGACCATTGCCTTAAAAAATATGGGAAAAAAATATTTCCAACATAGAATTTTATACCCATCCAAACTGAGAATCAAGAGGGTTAGCAGGATAGAGGCATTAGAGATACAAGCTTCAATACCCTCTGCTAAAATCTGGGAGAAAAAAAAAGCTTTAACATCCTGAAATAGGATCCAACAAGAGGTGAATGAGATTCCCCAGCACATCAGTAAAAGGAGATCCCAGAATTACAGCCATGACATCTTAGAGAACTAGTCCACACTGAAGCAAGAGAATTAGGACTTTGGAAAGATTAACTCCAAAAGAAGAAACTGAAACTGATTAACAGGTTTAATCACAGAGAAAATTTACACTTCTGGCAAATAATTTGGTAGTTAGTAAGTGATAGCTAAAAGAAAAACAATATAAACAAGTGAGAGTGAGAGAGAAGAAATATTCACCCTTGTATTGACTAAAATTGTAGGTTTAAGCCATACAACAGTGGCTTAAACTAGAAGGCGATTTCACATGTAAAAAGTCCAGGAAAGGGCAGCCCAGGGTTCCTAGTGTGGTGTTCCATGGTGTCAGAAACCAAGGCTGCTTCTCTTTGTTCC
The DNA here is from genome assembly GCF_000951035.1 of Colobus angolensis palliatus. NCBI lineage: Eukaryota > Metazoa > Chordata > Mammalia > Primates > Cercopithecidae > Colobus > Colobus angolensis. The sequence goes on from NW_012115999.1 coordinate 324,975, forward strand.
ACCATCATCAACATAGGCCTTCTACCTCATAGTCCAAGAACTCAAGGTATTACATCCATATTCCAGCAAGCAGAAATTAAAAACAAGGTAACAACCCCTCCAGCACTCCTTTAAGGTCACTTACAGGTCATTAATGTGCCGACATTTTTCCACTGTCCAGGATTTAGTGCGGGGGCCACAACAAACTGCAAAGATTCTATTAATAATTTTTAAGGCCGGGCGCGGTGGCTCAAGCCTGTAATCCCAGCA